>NW_024526155.1:3933771-3952468 GCF_017590135.1 Pyrgilauda ruficollis | reverse complement strand
TCCAGCCGCCGGTGCCGGCGGGGGCACTCGGGGGGTCCCACCTGGCCCGGCCCCGCCGAGCGCGGCCCCGCGGGAGCTGCGCGCAGGTGGGACCGGCACCGAAGGGTGCGCGGCCCGGGACGGCCGCGGGCTCACCGGCCTGGAGGGCCTGCTGCTTTTAGCGGTTTATTTTCATTTTTCTTTATTTTTCTCTATTTTTTTCTTTTTTACCCCTTTATTTCTCTATTTTATTGTTCTTTTTTATATTTTTTAAAATTTTTCTTTTATTTTATCTATTTCTTCTCCTTTTGCTTTTGTCTTTGTTTTATATTTTTATTTTCTTTTTCTTAATTTTTTTTTACCCTTTTGTTGTCTCTTCCCCTGCTGGGGGAACACATGTGAGAGCCTCATAAACTCAAAAGTTCATGGAAAAAGGAGAGTCTAAGCCTAATATCCATTTGACCTACAGTGTCCTGGAAGTTTAGGAACACCAGCAGGTAGTGGCTGCAGTGTGAGGGGGTGAGTTTGTGCCAGGAGACTGCAGAGCAGAGCTTGGAGGGGTGTAGAGCCTCAAGTTAAGCTTCCATCAAGAAAGTCAACTGATGTGCATTGGAGATCATCAGCACAGGCTTCTTGGAAACCCTGGAATAGATCTTCCCATTCCCCCACCTCTCAGATCAAGCTGGTGGTGTCAGGAACCACCTTTAGTTCTTTATAGAACTGTGTTTTGGTGCTTTAACAGCATTTCCCTTCTTTGCACATGAGGAGCAGAGAAAGGAGACTCCAGTAAATCACCCCCACTGTCTGAATTTTCTAGCAGACGTGCCAGTACTGTATTATCAAACTTGGGCATTTTGGGGGTGCTGGTGCTGCTGGGGTGCCCACCCTGGCTGGCCCCTGCTCCCTGCAGAGCTCAGTGCCACAGGCTGTCCGTGCTTCCTGCTCTCGGCCGCTGTTTGCCCTTGGTGTGGTCGATAAATCCCCCAGGCCTAGAAAAGGCTGAATTTCACTTGTGTGTGCAGTGAGGAAAATACAGGATTTATAAATACCCCTGCATATACAAGGGCTGTGGGTTGGGTTGGTCTGGATTAAAGGAGGTATTGAAAAATGAGGGAAGCCAGAAACTGCAGGCTTCTCATTTCTGTGATTTCTAATGGCTTTTCCTTTTGCATAAACATTGCCTTGACTCCATACCCAAGAGCACTGCAGGCGTTTTCTCCCGTGATCTGCACAAAATATAACCTAGACCTCTAAAATGGATATTTTTTTATTAGGATGTTTAGTTTCCCCAAACTGAGGGAAGAACAGTTGCCCTCTGTGGCAGCAAGTCCCCAGCAAGCCTCAGGGCAGCTGTGTCCTGAGCGAGGCAAACCACAGCTCCTTTTTGGGGGGGGAAAGCAGCAAATTAGGTCTCTGCACTTCAATTCAGTGCTACCTGCACTTGGGGACACTATTACTGTGAGTAATAGCTCACAGTATAAAGCTCTTGTATAAAGAGGTGGTTTGAAGACCCAGTTTTTAAACAATAGCTGCTGGGATTGTATTTTGGTCTCCAGAGTTGGGTACTTTCATTCCCAGGGGGACCAAATATATCAGATCCCTTCCTCAGCAGACTGAGCTGGTGGAGCCCATTGAACTGAAAAGGAGCAGGGCAGAGGGCAGTTTGCTTCTCCCAGTGCCTGTAAAGCGCTTTTTCTTCTGCTGCGGTTGCCCAAGGGTGTGCACACAGAAGGTGATGTGTGGAGCAGGGCATGTCCCACACGGGGAGCAGCACTCCCCAGCTGGAGGCAGGACAAAGCACTGAGTGATGCCCCTAAACACTTGCTGCTGGGAGGGAGAGGGATAATTTTCAGCTGTGGTGTTAAACATCAGTTCTCCTAAAATCAGCCATGGGACTGTGGGGTCCAGCCCTACCAAAGCCTCCCGGCGCCTGCCTGGGCTCCCTGTGTGCCCACATGAAACAGCCCTGTGCAAGGTGGTCCAGCTGTGTGCCTCCTGTGGAAAGCACACAGAGCACTCCTCCTTTTCTGCTTCATTTCCCGTGGGACAGGGCACAGCAACCCAGCCAGGGCTTGCAAATCCCCCGGGGTACCCTGGGTCTCTCCCACCTCAAGCAGCAGGGCAGAGCCACCCTGGAGATGCACCACAAATGCACTCACACCCTCTCCTGAGGCACATCCTGACCTAAAGCAAAGGAAAAGCCTTGGTAAGTGGTGCCAGGCTGAGCAGGGAAGGGGAAAGGCTTACAGAAATCAGTGTAGGAGAAAGGTGGTGGATCCCCCCTTGCTCCCCCCCTTTTCTACATAATGCCCAACTGTGTGGAGAGCAGCTGAGCCCCAGCCAAGACCTCAGGCTCTGAAAAGGCAGCTTTTAGTGAGAGCTGTGAGAGCCCAGCCCGTGTGGTGCTGCTAACATGACACTGAACTAACACTGCACTACAACCTAAGCATTTTAATAATTTAATATAATAAATGTCAGAAGGAGTGAATAATTCTCTGTAACCCTGAGGATTCTGTAGGTGCCAGAAGGAGCCAAGTGGGCATACTGAGCTGCTTCAGCAATAGCCCTTTGACTCTCTGAAGAGAAATTTATACCAGATGATGGATGCTGGGTGGTCGCCTCTGTGGGCAGAATGGCAAGCACTGTTCAGGAGTGCGTCACTGACACAATTTAGCCCCAAAATTTGGAAGGCAAAGGCTGCAGAGAACGGACAAAGAAAAGAAAGCCAAGCTTCTAGGTATTTGTTCCTCCATCTAGACATCAAATCTGAAGAGCTCCCATCTGTTTACTGCCTTTGGCATGCACATTCCCCCCCCAAGCAGTAAGTAGCACGTGAGTAATTGTTCCAGAAGGTTCTTTAATAAGCTCCAGGCAGTGACCCACGTGCCTCTGGAATTACGTAGGGATGGCAGGGAGCAGTGATACCTGCACAAGCCCTGCCCTGCCCTGCTGTGGGAGGCTCTGCAGGGCAGGCATTGCTGCTGCCCACGCTGTCAGCACACGTCTTAATCCACAGCTTTTGGCAATTCGCTCCTGAACACTCCCTGCCACTGCCTGGCCTCCGTGCCAGGCTGTTCCACACTTTGCCGAGGGGCTAATGGCAGAGGAGCCCCACAGGGAGACCCCAGGCTGGATGGATGGGCACTGGTGACTGCACTGGTGACACTAACGGGGATGGAGCATGTGACTCTGCAGCTGGGACACAAAGACCCAGAGCTATACTCCTAATTTTACACAGCACACTGAACGATGAGACTCACCAGGAAAAAATTCACACACCCAGCCTGGTTCTTCCCTGCTGTGTGCCCGTTGTCTCTGACAAACTGAGGGTGAAATGCTACTGAACGGAGCCAGCAAGGTTCAGTACTCATTTTACACTGTGTTAGTTAATTTAACACTGCATTAGTGTAAAAGGGCATCCAGGGTCAGGCCAATTTCCTTGATACCTTTCCACATTTATCCCAATCATAATTTCTTGTTCTGAAAAAAAAAAAAAAAAAAAAAAAAAAGCAACCCAGAGTTTTGCTGAGAGATTCACAAATAGTGCTTTTATATGAAGGGGAAAATAGCAAAGGCAGATCAAAGCTGAAATCACACCATTGCTTGGCAGCAGAGGAGTGAAACAGCTGCAGATTGCCACTATGGAAAAAGATTAAATAACTTTCTTATGGGATCTCTTTGGCTGTGCAAAGATATAAACTATTCATTGGCTAGAAAGTGGAGTGAAACTCCAGCAAGGCTAAGTGACTCACCCTGGAGCAGCCACTGGTGGGATACTGGATGCTAAAGCTCTGCTCCAGTGTGCTGGAGTGCTGGAGCAGGAGTCTCCCAGCACCTCGATGGAGGGAGCAGGTACAGCCCTGGCAAAGGAGCTGCTCCGGCTTTGCCATGAGTGCTGTGGGCTGAGCCAGGGCTAAGCCCAGAGCCCTGCGCTGGCAGCAGCTCTGGGGCTGCCACAAGAGCAGAGCCTGGTGGCAGCCTGTGCTCTGCAGTCAGGAATGGCCATAAAACATTCATTTTCCAGGCACAGAGTAGCAGTTAATGCTGTGGGTGACACTGACACTGGCCCTGGCTGTAAATCTGATTCTGGCAGGGCTCTGGTGATTTATGTTTACTAGTGATCCAGCTAACACACCTAGGATAAGGAACTGGGAACACGGAGGGCAGGAGATTATATTGCCCCTCTGGTAACCTAACAGAGCACATCTGTGCAGTGCACAGTGTCAGGTCCCCATGGCACTGCTCAGAGAAGACACTGGCTATGTATTTGTTTATATGGGACATGTGTTTTTCGTCCTCATACAACAGCAGAGCATCAGCTCCATCCAAAGGTGGGAAAACTGGAACTGAAATGTGTTTAAAGTGAATTGCAACATGGTGCTAAAAGCTGTTAGGGGCACAGCCTTTTTAAAGTATTACACTGTGAAGAACAGAGCTGGCAAACTCTTCTGGCAGGTTGCTTGGGGTGACTGTTTGCAGTTTCTCTCCCTGGGAGCTTGCTCTGGCCTCTGAGCCCAGAGGAGCTCGGAGCCTGCCTTGTGATGGCAGGACCAGACTTACCTCTCTTCTCACACCTGATCATTTATGCTCTCAACTTTTCTCCATTTCTAGCCCATTTGAGAGGAAGAGAGACTGTATTTAAAGGGAATGCTCCCCTGCAGATCTCTTGCAGTTCCTCCTTGGGTGGCCATGGCTGATGCCCCTAGTGTCACCCCTTTTCCTCCAAGTCATCCCCCAGTGCTGCCCTCAGCCCCCAGATGCTCTCCCACAGTTACTCTGCCCTGTGTTTTCCACTGTGGCTGGGGCTCCAGAGCCTTCTCTGGCTGCTGCTTTGCCTCTCTCCCTGACATGAGAGTCATTAACCAGGCTGGGTCCCCTCGGTAGGAGCAATGTTCCCAGTGACCACACTGACAGATGTGCCAAGGAAGGACTACTACACAGGCATCTCCTCTTCCTTCTCCTCTGGTTTCATCTTCTCCAGTCAAATATCCCAGACCCAGGAAATGCTCCTGTCCCAGACTCAGAGAGTTAGGGCCTTTCAGCAGGGCAGGAGCTGGTGTTCAGAGAGTGGTGCACCACAGAAGGCCTCCACAGCTGACATCCCAGAGCTCTCCCCCTTGCACCCCCCGGTCCTTGCACACGTGTCCCAGGTAGCATCTCAGACCCACTTCATCTCTCTCCAGCTGCTTAACACCCAACCTACCGGGTTAGCAGAGTTAAATGCCAGGTGCCTGGGAACTCCTTCTAGTTAATAGAGCAGAAACAATCAGCAGAACCACCTACTCCCTAGTCTCAGAGAAAAAGGCAGCTATTTTCACCCAGCATCCCTCGTAGAAGCCAGTGAGTTGCTCCCCAGCTGCACTCACAGCTCTGCAGCATCGCTTCCCAGCTCACCCAAACCCATACAGCAACAACAAAAAACCAAACATTAATAATCAGTTAGAGCTCCCAGCTCACCCAAACCCATACAGCAACAACAACAACAACAAAAAATTAATAATCAGTTAGAGTACAGCCACCATTGCATGGGGCTGGAAGTCTTAGAAATGCCCTGTGTATGTTCAGTGGCAAACTGATGAAGCAGTTACTCCATTATCCGAACTTTCTGTTTTTCAATGCCAGCTCCATTCTCAGAGCAGCTGAGCTGCAGTTCTTTCTGATGGGAAAGCCTTTCCCCCTTCCCCACCCCACCAGGCTGGGCATGGAGGGAGCTCCTTGCCCCCTGCAGGGCTGGGCAGGAGCTGGCTCTGGTGCCACAGTGCCAGGGAAATTGTGTCTCGTAGACCCAGCCCGTACCAAGGCAGCGTGCTCCAGGACAGTGTGAGGAGGTACCTGCAGCTGCCAGCAGACCAGACCGTGCTGATCCTGCACGCCAAAGTGGCACAGAAGTCCTACGGCAACGAGAAAAGGTGGGAGACTGTCAGCACAACAGCCCAGGCAATAAGTTACATACTCTCCATCTATCACACAAGGCTGATTATTTTTTATTAAGAAACCCGTGCTTTTATACCCTAGTTTGCTACAGGTTGACCTAATTTGCCCTCCAATCAAAACACCATCACCACTGGCTAATTAAGAAACCACTCTTTGGTAAACCAATCTCCATAACACATTCCACATGTTCACAATACCAGGTGCAGCGAGTTAAGATAAGAATTGTTTCTCATTCTTTTCTCTGATCTTCTCACAGCCTTTCCCAGAACGATGCCTGGTAAAGTTGTGTTTCTCTCTGTGGCCACAGAGCTGCTGCCACAGGAGATAGCCCCAGCTTCCCTGATAGCCACTTCTAAACCCAGCTACCTAAAGCTTGATTTCAGCCTTGCTGGATTTCACAGATCTAAGCTGGTGAAGCAAATTATCCCCTCTGCATTCACACATAACATCTTTGCATCCAAAGCCATTGTTTAGTCCCATGAATTGAACAACACAGGAAAGGATTAGCTCCACCCTGCATCCATCCCAGTTGGACATCCCCAGTGGGTAGGTTCTTTCCATGCAGCAGTAAAGAAATACAAAGTAAAAGAAGTCAAGATTCTGTTAAAATCTCAACCCCCAAGAAGGAAAGGCTAGAGTTTTAACTGCCCTCTAACTCTCATCTTAAAATCTGCACAGCCACAGCAGGGACTGGGCCGTTTCCATCAATGCCAGTGGTCTCCAAAAATCTGCTATTTTTGAAAATCCTTCCCACACTGAACACCTTGAGGTTCTGGCTTGAATCTCCAAAATTGCCACTCCGTGGCAGTGACGTCAGACTGCGGCACTGCAATGTAATTAATCCTCCATTAATCCTTGGGATATAAATACTGCTCCCTTATTACCGAGCGTGGAACAGCTGTGAGGCGATGAGCTCAGCCTCCAAGGTGGAACCACCCAGACCCCAGCGAGCCCCGGGGACAGCTCTGGGATGGGCTGGCTGTGTCTACAAAGTTCTCACCACATCCAGTCTCCTGCCAGGGGCTGCTGGTCCACAGGTAAAAAAGTTATTTCAGGACTGAGTCTTCCAGCCAGGAGAGAGCCCTCTCATCACAGCCTCTTTCCTCTGCTCCTGACTCCGTGCAAGGGATGAGTGTGAAAACCAGATGCCAGGTCTGAAAAGGGAGAGAAAAACCTGCACAGAGCTCCCAGGTTAAAGTTTGAAGGTGCTGCTGCCATTTTCCTTAATAATGGGAGTCAGGGGCCTGTGCTGTGGATGAGGTGTTTAAATAAACTTGTACCTCCAGGGCTCCAAATACCCAACCCCCTGCACTGGTGTTTTCTCTGCTAGTGCTTTACCCAGTATCAATAGAGGATGAATTTACACCATTCACACAAGTGCAAAGACAGTGGAAACCCAAATAAAACACAGGAAAATGGGCTTCCAAACTCCTGGCTATAGATTTATTTGCACTGGGCTGCAGAACTGATTGTGAATGCAAACTCTGTTCCCAGCCTGCTGAAACTCCCACATGGCAGTCAGGAAGGGGCAGGCTCTGATGGCTCCCTGTTTTGGGGGAGCTGGGGGTGGGGGTGCCAGGCTCCCTGTCCTCCCATCCCAGGGCCATCCTGTCACTGGTGGGATCGTGGCCACAGTGGCACCACCAGATGTGGCAGCTGCTGAGGCTGGAACCAGGCACTGGAGGAGGTGCAGGGCAGAGGGTCCCCAGCCCCTGGCTGAGCCTCCTGGGGTGCAGGGGTGCCCCCAGTGCTGGTGATCCCCAGTGAAAGTCTCTGCTGTCAGCACAGCCATGCAGCCACTCCTGAGCACCTTTTCAGGTGCTGAAGTGCAGTGAGAAAATGCTCTCTTGTCTCTGCAGATTTTTCTGCCCCCCACCCTGTGTTTACCTGAGCGGGCCGGGATGGAAAATAAAGCAGGAGCAGATAAAAGGTGAGCACTGGGCAGCAGCCCTGAACCTCTCCTCCCTCCCTTCCTGCACCATGGAGAGCTGCCCCCTGCCTCTGCAAAAGGGACAGTGAGTCTGTTTATGTTGGTTTTGGCCCCCCAAACTCCTTTCCTGCTCAAGCCTGAGCCCCCTGAAATCCAGATCCTGAGAGGGCTGGGGCTTGGTCACGCTCTGCTCCTGGAGAAGCTGAGCCTGTGCAGAGGCTGGAAGGTGCTTGTCCTTGTCTCTTCTAGCCAGGGACCTGGGAGAGGCTGGATTTCGGGTGTGTGGGTACATGGGGCTGGACAGCATGGGCAGCAGCCTGATGGAGACCCAGAAGCTGAGCTTTGAGGAGCAGCCAGATGCAAAGGTAAAGCTCCCTGGGGCTGTGGGGATCCCACTCTGCAGGGGCTGGGCTGTCACCAGCAGCACCCCACACCCTGGGATGTCACACCCTCCCCATCCTCAGGATGTCACAGCTCTTTCTTCCTAGCCTTCCTTTCTCCCCATCTCACTCTGCCAGCCTGTTGTGGCATGTGCAGCAGTCCAGGCAGCCTAAAGATCCCTGTCTTTCTCTGGAACCATCTTTTCAGGTCTACAGCCCTGTGGCTGCCAAAATCTGCACAGCTTCCTCTTCCCTGGTTCCTTCTGATGAGCAGCACTGCTGCTTGTCACAAAATGAAAGCCTGGTCCTTCATTTGTAGATAAACAGCTTAAAAAAATGCCCCAGTTGATCCCAAAGTTCAAATCCTTCAGCAGAGCTCTGGCATCTTTTGATTGGAGGGGAAAAAAAGGAGAAAAAGCATTATTTGGGGTCCCTGAAGAGCACGGGGTCTGAGGCAGGCCAGGAACCTCACAGAAAGAGCCTTTGTCCACAGTGCTTGCCTTGCTGCTAAAGCACAGCATATTGGCCAGGATGAGGGAAACCATAAACCCAGGGTGATTTCTCATGTTATGTGGGATAAATCACACATGAACATTCATTTCCATGAGGAATACTCTGCCCCCAGTGTAAATAAAGCCTCTGCTGATCCCCAGCTCTTCATTCCACCTGTAATAACATCTCTGCTCATTTCTCCCTTTAAATGAACCCAGGGCTCGTTGAAAGGGCGCTATTATGTCCTTGTGGGGTGGTGAGGAGGGTGAGGAGGGCTGGTGGGGCTGGGCTGGAGCTGCTGGCAGCCCCTCTGTGCCCCTGGCAGGGGTTCAGCTGTGCCAAGGCGCTGTACATCTCGGACACGGACAAGCGCAAGCACTTCTGCCTGGTCCTGAAGCTCTTCTTCAGCAACGGGCAGGAGATCGGCACCTTCCACAGCAAACTCATCAAGGTCATCTCCAAGCCCTCGCAGAAGAAGCAGTCCCTGAAGAACACGGACCGTGAGTGGCTCTCTGGGGAGGGAGGTGGGTGCCAGCCCAGCATGGGATGCTCTCTGCTCACAGCTTGGCTCTGGAGTGGTCCAGGCTGGACCCAAAGCCCGTGGGAACTCCCAACAGAGGAGGTATCTGACACAGTGATGTCTCATTTCCAAATGGTTCACCCAACACGGGGTGTAATGCCCTGATGCCATTGTGGTCCCCACACCATGGGCCTCTCCCCACTCACACAGAGGGGAAGGCAGTGGGAGGGTGTTGGCTGCTGGCTACCCCAGGAGCCAGGGCTTGTCCTCGCTGGCCTTGACAGAGCCATCATTCAGTCCTGCAAGCACTAACCCAGCCACCTCTCCCTGCAGTCTGCATCT
This sequence comes from Pyrgilauda ruficollis, assembly GCF_017590135.1. Lineage (NCBI taxonomy): Eukaryota > Metazoa > Chordata > Aves > Passeriformes > Passeridae > Pyrgilauda > Pyrgilauda ruficollis. Next base: position 3,942,891 of record NW_024526155.1, on the reverse strand, counting down.
CCTCAGGCTCCAAAGTGTCCCTCTTCAACCGCCTGCGCTCCCAGACCGTCAGCACCCGCTACCTGTCTGTGGAGGGGGGAGCCTTCATCGCCAGCGCCAGGCAGTGGGCAGCCTTCACCCTCCACCTGGGTAAGGACCCTCGGGGGACACTGATGCCACCATGCCCAGGGCTGCCTGCCTCCAGTCCTGGCTCTCCCGTCCTGCTAAGCCAGCTCTTGGGGGCAAAAGGCATGGGAATTAGCCTGGGGGTGCAGGAATCTGGCTCAGTCTCGCCTCTGCCCGGCATTCCTGGTGTGTCTCTGGATGTTTCCCACTGGCTTTGAGGGCACAGGGGCTGTGACCAGGGCTGTGCTGGTCTGGATGTCTACAAATCCAAGCAAGGGATTGCCTGGAAGAGGCCAGAGCCCAACAGTATTCCTGCCCTGCAAGGTACTGCATGCCCATCCTGCAGTCCCGGGCGGGGTTCCCAGGTAATGATGCTCTCTCCAAGCAGTGAGGCAGCAGCGGGAGCAGGGCCAGAGCTGTGCCTGGCGAGGTTAACCCGCTGTCCGGGCGGTGACCCTGCCTCTCTCCCCCCGGGCAGCCGAGGAGCGCTGCGCCCGCAGCGAGTTCCCCCTGCGGGAAGGGTACATCCGCTACGGCTCCGTGGTCCAGCTGGTCTGCACGGCCACCGGCGTCACCCTGCCGCCCCTGGTAAGCTCCGACCCTGCGGCTGTCAGCGCACAGACCCGGCCGCACCGCGGCTCCGAGCGGCGGGGCCGTGCCGGCATCCGCGCCGGGGATCCGTGCCGGGGATCCGTGCTGGGATCTGTGCTGGGGATCTGTGCCGGGGATCCATGCTGGGGATCCATGCTGGAGATCCGTGCTGGGGATCCGTGCTGGGATCCATGCTGGGGATACATGCTGGGGATCCGTGCTGGGATCCATGCCGAGGATCCATGATGGGGATCTGTGCTGGGATCCGTGCTGGGATCCATGCTGGGGATGCTGCCGCCCGCAGATCATCCGGAAGGTGATGAAGCAGTACGCCATGCTGGACGTGGATGAGCCCATCTCCCAGCTCCACAAGTGCGCCTTCCAGCTGCAAGGCAGTGACCGCATGTACCTGTGTCTCTCCACAGACAAGGTGATCCAGTTCCAGGTATGGCAGTGCAGGGGCAGCTGAGGAGCCCAGGGAGCTTGCTGCCATCTCTGCAAGCTCCTGTGTTGTGTCAGGCTGGGGAGTGTGTCGCTGGGAGGGGTCTTGCATCCAAACTAAGGCAATAATTTGCATTTAAACTAAGGCAAAGCTTTAGTGGGGACACTGTAACTGAGGTCTTTGGAAAGGACTCATGATCCCCATTTCCCCACAAGCAAAGCAGTCACTTGCTGGAACCAGGACACTGAGAGCAGAAGCCAGCCATCCCAGCCCATTCCCCACCACCTCCCCTGCAGCGTGTTTGGAGCTCTGACACTCTCCACAGGCATCTCCCTGCCCCAAGGAAGCCAACAGGGAGCTGCTGAACGACGGCTCGTGCTGGACCATCATCAGCACGGAGACGGTGGAGTACACCTTCAGCGAGAGCCTGGCGTGCGTCCGCGAGCCCGTCAGCCCCGTGCCGCTCATCGCTGCCCTGCAGGTAGGCACAGCCTCGGGCTGTCCCCCTCTGCCACCTCCCTGCCTCGTGCCTCCTGCCCCTGAGCCCTTGCCCCCCGTGGCACCTCCCATTCTCAAGTGGGAATGAGATGCAGAGCATCCTGTGGGAGGAGTGTGGCTTCATAACCCACACAGCCCAGCCACGCTCTCTGCCCGTCACAGCTCACAGGCGGTGGGGACGTGGCCATGCTGGAGGTGCAGGGGGAGTATTTCCATGCACACCTCAAGGTCTGGTTCGGAGATGTGGAAGCAGAGACGATGTACAGGTAACATGGATAGGGGAGCTGGGCAGAAGGCAGGGAACAGCAGGCAGATGTGGGCTGTGCTGGGCAGATCTGGGAAGGATGTGGCTGCAGACCTTGGGAACACTTGCACTGCCCATCCTGCAGGAGCAAGCACGAGCACTGCAAGCAAAGGCAGGAATGAGTCTGGTGTCTGCTCTCTGCCCTGGCTGCAGTCTGGGCATAGCCATGGGCGGGGGACAACAGGGATTTCAGGGAACTGCAAACAACCAAACAACCCTGGCAGAGAGGAATGAAAGACTGGGAGGAGAGAGGGAACTGGCTGGAGGCCTCACACTGAGCTCCAGGATGGAGAAGTGCAGTCACTCACTGCTGGCTGCTCCTGCAGAGGATCTTCCCCAGTTAATGCACATTTTCCTCTCATGCACTGTTGCCAGGAGCCCCAAGTCCCTCGTATGTGTTGTCCCTGATGTCTCTGCCTTCGGCAGCGACTGGAGGTGGCTGCGCTATCCCATCACGGTCCCACTCCTGCTGATCAGGGACGATGGCCTCATCTACTCCAGCTCCTTCACATTTACCTACACCCCAGAGCAGAGCTGCATCCCAGGGCAGCAGGTCCTTTCAGATGTTCCCCAGGACTCAGACAAATTACTCGACAGCATCCACCAGGAGTTTACCAGGACCAACTTCCACCTCTTCATGCAGACCTAGCAAGCTGGGCAGGCACAGGCTTGGCCTCACTGCTGGTCTAGGGAAGAGGAGCAGCCCTGAGCCATGCTGGGGGGCTCATCCAGGGCTTGGGGTGGCCCTGCCAAAGGGTCCTTCCCACTCACTGAACATCAGTGGTTTACCAGTGGTTTACTGATTTATCTCTTTCTCACAGCAGCATCTCACACTGCTGAGATCTCACATGAGAGCATCAATAAATCAGGCTTGAAGGACTCTCCACTGATTCAATTGCCTTTTTACTGACTTGCATGATTTAGCTGCATGCTGGCATAGAGCACCACAGTTCCCTCAGTGTCCTCAGGCCATATATTCAAAGTCCAGGAGGGACAGGGATAATGCCCAAATGCCACCTTAAGTGTTACTGATCCATACCAGGAATCCCTGCATCGCTGCTTTGCTTTTCAGCTCAGCAGGAGCTGCTTCCCAGCAGCCAAATACCCAGCACCAGATGTTTTGGTTTTTATTGGAGGCCCAAATGGGGTTATTTAAGAAGGAAAAGGGAAAAAGAGAGAAAAAACTTCAGTGTGAAACCCAGCTCCTCCCTAGCTGGCGTGGCTCTGCCAAGCTCTGTTGTTTTACACAATTAGACACACTGCTGGCATCAGCAGCAAACTGCTGATTTAGATGCCATAAAAAGCAGCCAGCTTTCCTGGAGCTGGACACGAGCATTTTGCAGAGTGGGCGTTAAAGGCTTTATTTAGATCTCCGTGGCATCCAAAGGCCCATGGTGTACCTGGAAACCTTCTGGTTTGGCAGTCCTGAGCTGGGGTTTGAAACAACCCAGCAGCCAGACTGCAGTGGTAATCAACCCACTCTGACCTCGGGGCAGTGGGCAGGAGAGCAGGGGAAGCACAGCCCCCCATGGCCTGCAGCACCCCAGGATGCACACATGGGCAGCACCCGGCTTGCCTCCGTGTTTTCTGTGATCTGGAATGTTTCAAATGCAGCACTGCCCTGCATGCAGTCCATCCTCAGCCTTGTTGTGTGCACCCCATGCCTCACTGTGGCTCCAGGTGCTGAGTTTGGGGCTGCAGAGGACTGACAGCCTCACACCACCCGGCAGGGAGATGCTCAGGCATGCCTGGAGTCTTGGTCTCCTCCCTCTGCAGCTTGTCCCTGTCCCTGGGAACACAAGAGCTTGGGTCCCCAGCATCCTACCAGGGAACAGCACCTCCCTAAACTCCACGAGGAGATGATGTTCCTTCTTCCCCAAAACAGGAACCTCACTGAGGGCAAAAAGCTGTAGGCAGACACATCTCTGCATCTGGAGCTGCTGTGGAAAAACTGGGAGAATGTCACAGCACGTGCCAACAGCCAAGGGCTGCTGGAAGAAAAGGTTGGAGGACAGAAGAAGGGTGATCACATGGAGATCCACAAGGGATCCAAAAGCAAGTTCCTCCAGCAGGTGGCAAAGTCCTAATGAACTCATTAGGTGTTGGGAGCAGTGGTACAAGACTCTACTGCTTCCATTTCTGGAAAATGCTGGAATATCTTACACAGGTGTGGGGGCAGTGGGGGCTTCCCCTGTGCTGCTGCTGCTGGGCCACCCCATCAGCCCACACTTACCGTGCCCAGCAACTCACCTCCCCAGCAAATCCACCCCAGCCCTAACGCACCTGAGGGTGAGATGCAAGAAAATACTTTAATCAACCCAAACAGAGGATGCCCCACATTTCCCCCAAAAGCATTTCCTCCCCCATCTACTCAGCGAGGAGCTGCAGGGCTGTGAAAGGATGGGCTGAAGCCTTTTGGTTGCTGCCTGCATCAGGAGTGCCCAGAGCCCTCAGCTCCTCAACCCGCTCTCCTCCCTCAGAGGCCAGGACATAATTCACATTTTATGAATGGAAAGCACCCTGGGTTATATTTAGCACCAAAGGGCAAGAGGAGCACTTCTTGACTTCAGGGGCTTGGAACAAGCCTGCCTTGTTATGTTTACAGCACTTTGCTGGATGGAGAGGCCAAAGCACTGAGTGGCTCATTCTTGAAGCCTGATGGATTAAGCAAACAGCCGCAGTAATTCAAGCCACATGGGGAAAGGGGAGAGGTGGCAGCGGCGGGCTGGGGGCCTCCCGGGGCTCCTGCCTTCCCCCACAGGCTGCCTTTAATCTGCTTTTCACAGCAGGTCCCACCCTGGGAATGAGGAGCTTTGCGCTCCTGGAGGGGACACTTGCCTGCCATAGGAACATATGCTCCACGCCGGGAGCGTGGCAGCGCTGTTTATTTGCATAATCGCTGATTAACACAAATGTCTCGGACAGGAGCCAGCCAGCCAGTTGCATGTTCTCGCTCGGGAGTCGGCAGCGCCTGTCTCTGCCGGATCCCACAATATCCCAGCGTGTGTCGGGAAGGAAACACGTCTGACAGCTCTGTACTGCGCTCCTGAGCTCTGCCTGGAGCTTCTGCCTGTCCTCCAGGCAGCCAGAAACACGGGTGGGTATAAAATCGGGCGTGAAAAAACTTTATATGGCTCCAAGAGCTGGGATTTAGGAAAAGCATCGAATGCTTTAGGGATGCACGGGATAATCCATGTGTAAGATGTGGTGTGGTATCGAAGCTAGGGCGCCCCAGACGAAGTGGGGAGAATGATGATCTGACTCCATCTTATCAGAAGGCTAATTAATTACTTTATTATACTATATTACATACATTGCATCTGGACTGAATCTGCCATGCTCTCACTCTGCACACAACTGCACAGACCTGCACTCAATCTCCTGACTCTCCCGTGACTGTCAGCAGACAGTCTCACACACACACACACACTGTCTTGGCCCTGATAGGCCAAGGAAACAAAACATCCACTTTGGGTAAACAATCTCCATATTGCATTCTGCCTTGGCACAACACAGGCACAGCAAGTGATAAGCATTGTGTTTTCTCTTTCTCTGAGGTTCAGGGAATGTGAATCTCAGAAATCCTTGGGAAGAATGGTGCCTTGCTTTTCTCTGTGAAGAGAAATGTGTGGCACTAGCATCTCCAGGTGATGGTGAGGCTTGAAGGTGATGGGGATCTCCTGCTCCCACTCTCCAGGGTGCAGCCGGCGCTGCCAGCAGCCCCACCACATCAAGCAGCCACTTCAGGTCCCAGAGGAGAGCATTACCTTTAAACACATCAAGAAGAAAATGAAACCCTGGCTTTCCCACCATGACACAACATCCCAGAGGAGCACTCGGCCCGTTTTGGGTGTCTCCCTCCCCGCCTGGGCTGTTTTGGAAGAAGCTGCTGCCATCTAGTGAAGCCAGCCCAGCCCCAGCCCAGAGACCACACTGACTGCCCGTGTGCCCGGCACACCCTGGCCACCGCCGGGGTTCATCTTCTGTCCCAGTCAAAGGCTTTGGCTGCTTTCTAAACAGCCACTGCGCTGCATTCTGCCCCACATCACACAGCAGGTTTCCCCATGGGTTGGTTGAGTGTTTTTCAGAAAGGGGAGGGCAGCTGTGGGACACGTGGAGGGTGGGCAATGTCCCTTCCCTGCTCACTCAGCCACACCCAGCTGGTGGCACCGCTCTTGGCACTGAGGTGGCAGCTGGGCTGGCTCGCTTGTAGGGCAACTTGTAACAACACCTGCAGGAAAACCAGAAAAACTGATTAAAGCAGGGGTTTTGCAACCTCTGAGTGCAAGGCGTGGGTGAAGGGGGAGCAGGCCAGGGGGCTGTAAAAGTGGGGCTGTTCTGTACCAGAGGTGTTTGCCTCAGCAAGGACAGCCCCAGGGCAGGTCCCTCTGCTGTGCTGTGACTTGGTGCCCTCCCTGACAGGAGTGTGGCAATTCTGCCAGCTCCCTGTCCGTGCCCTGTGGAGGAGCACAGAGTGTAGGCCAGCATCACCAGGGAATCTGCACCAGGATGAGCAGCAGACACCCACTGAGAGCAGCCTGTCTCCCCTGCTCCGAGCCCTTTTCCTGGGGCTGTCCCTGCCCAACGCCCCAGGCACAGCCTCCAGGGGGGCCAGGGGCCCACAGCCCACACTGCTCAGTGTGGATACCTGCATCCCTGGCCCTCAGGAGCAGGGGATGTGGGGATGCTGCTCTGCCCATAGCCAGGGGAAAGGAGCAGGGAGAAACCTTTTCTAGAAAACTGCCCCCAGGATGTGGATGCCCAGGGCTGATGCAGTGCACAAAAGGGATTCAGCCAGCCAGACTGAACCAAGGGGCCACTTACTGCATCACAAGCCATAAAATCCCTCTCCTACCAAGCCTGGTCCCAGCACTACCCACACACCCCAGTGGGGTCCCTGAGCATCCCACCAAGGGCACTCCTGGCCCCAGCACACAGGGCCATAGATTTGCACAGTGCCCAGAAACCCTGTGCTGATTTTATCCTTTTTCTGACAGAGCTATAAATTACCCAGCTGGGCCTCAGGATGCTAAACTACGCTGGGGCCAAAATAAGCCAAGCTGGCTTGCTGAGGAATTACAATTACCTGCTCAAGAGGCTCCAAGCGCATCGGGAACTGCTCAGGCATGGGGCCCTGCTGGCCAGGCTCTGAAATAAACCCAAACAGCATCAAGGACAGAGTGAGTCTGGGGCTCCCGTGGGTGCCTGTGTCACCAGCAGTGCCAGGAGTGGCAGGATTAGCCCTGGGCCCCAGATGGGCAGTTCAGGGGCAGAGACTGCCACGCTTCTGTGCCCACAGCCCTGGGCACTCAGCCCTGCCCATGCAGCCAAAAAGCCTGTGGAAAATTAGGCTTCCTTTTTTCCTTTTTGTCAGTGGTTTTGGTTTTTTTCTTTCCTAAAAGCAAGCTGAAAACAAGCTAATTCCTGTCAAGTTCTGGACTCCCTGCAACTCAGGGAAGGACCAAGCCCAGGGGCCAGCAGTGTCCCACAGGGCTGCAGTGCTGGGCCAGTGCCCCTAGGCTGAAGCTGGGGTTTGATCCCTGATTAGGGGTGGGGGTCAGTGCTGGGCACGGCTCCCTGTGCTCAGCCCCACGCTGCAGCACTGCTGGGGGCTTTGGGGATCCAGCGAGCAGGGGCTGGAGGGAGGGCACTGGCAATCTCCTTTCATCCTGCTCTCTAAAGAAACACATGGATAGTTTTCTCAGGAGTCACTAGGGAAGGAAAGTAAACAGCTTAAATAAACAGCTAGCCTTGAAAACACGGCCCTGATTTCCATGCACTGCTGCAGTAATTAGGGTGCAGACCAGGCAGGCAGTAACAGATCAGCACTGAGAAAGAACTGAACACAGCTCCCTCCCCGTGAGGCCAGGGAGGATTTGGCATCGGTAGAGCTCCAATGGATGAGCTGAGCAGCACCCCTGGGTGCCCATGCACAGCCCCAGGGCTGTGGGGCTTGGCAGGACCCTGGCTTTGCCCAGAGCACTGTGAGGAGCAGGCAGGACTGTGCAGTACATGCATGGAGCACGCTGGCACCCAGCTGCATGGTGGTGCTGCCTGCAAGAACCCCCGTGCCCCATATCCTGCTAAATCAAGCCTCATGCCCTGGCTGGTTTGGGCTGGGACAGCTTATGGGTGAAGCCCCAGCTGTCCCACTGGTACCCCTCACCTCTGCAGCAGATTTGGCCACAGGCAGAAGGAAAGGCACTTCATAAACCTAATATATATGAATAGCAAGAGGAGAGTGGGTGCCAAGAAGCAGGGTGAGATTTGCTCTTTGCTTGCTGCCTTGGGGTGCTCACCAGGAGTGTGGCTCTGGGAGAGGAGCCTCCCTCCCCACTGCAGCTGTGGCTCCCAAGGGAGCTGGGCATGCCCGCAGGGTTTGTTCCCAAGCCCCTGCCCAGTGTCACCAGCCCCGCTGGGCTGCTTTTGTGGGCGTGCATGGTCACCGTCCCCTCACACCCGCGTGTGCGCCCACAGCCCCGGCTGTGCTGGGGGAGCGGGTGGCTTTGAAGGGCTCTTTGTTCCCCGTGTAATTATACCTGAGCAGCGGAATAGGAACGTGCTGAAAACCCCTCGCTGGACCTTTCTGACGGAGCCGGGGCGTTTGGCTGCACAGTGGCTCCATTGTTCCCCTCCATGTGCCTCGAGCAGCCAGACCACCTCCTGCACCCCCTGCTTCCCCAAAATAACCAGCCTGTTATTAAAAACCAGGTCTTTTCCCTCCAATACTGGGCAAAATGCCCCAAGCCACTGCCCTACCCAGGGCTGGCAGGGTGATGCTGCGGCAGCAAGGGCAGGGCCCGCAGGTCAGCCGGTGCCCTTGGCACTGGGGACACCCCCAGCACCCGGACCTGCCCAGAGCCATGGGGACATCCATGGGGACATCCATCCCTGCCCATGGCAAACCCCACGGGCGGAACGGGGCAGGGGGAAAGGCAGGAGGAGGAAAAAAAAGGGGGGAAGAAGGGGGGAAAGAGGAAAAAGAAAATGAAAAAAGACAAACTCCGCATCCAGCAGGATTCACCACCATTACTGAGGCCGCAGGGCGCAGTCCTATGGCAGAAGCCGAGAGGAATTCCCACCCGAAGCAGGGCCGGTCGGGCAGCCTGTAACCAGCAGGGACGGGCCCTAAAGCCCCCCTTGGCGGTGGGAGCCAGCGGGAGCGGGGCAGAGCCGGGGC
>NW_024526155.1:3833686-3933765 GCF_017590135.1 Pyrgilauda ruficollis | reverse complement strand
AACGGGGGGAGAAGCCAGGGGGATGTCACCACGGTGTTCTGCCAGGAAATTAGGGTTTTCCTAATCCTGGAAGTGTTCAGAACCGTGTTGGGTGGGGCCCTGAGCATCCTGGTCTAGTGGGTGTTGTTCCTGCCCCTGGCAGGGGTGGGGGAGGATCACTTTGAGGTGCCTTTCAAAGCAAGTCGTACTCTGATTCTGTGAAACACAGCCCATCAAGAGCCCCTTCAGCACAGGGGACAGGCTTGGACACCCTAAGGGACCAGAACTTTGGGCATCACCACCTGCACCAGGACTGGCACCAAGCAAGGTGGGACAGAGGACAGGGAAGGAGGAACTGACAGGTTTTAGCCCCAAGTATGAGAACATCCCTACAGCAAAGGGTCACCTGCGCCCGATGATACCAGGGGAAGGAAAGTTTTCATCTGGCAGACTCCAGCCCCAAGGACAACCTGCTCTGTTACCTCCCACACCATCCCAGCTAACTGGGAGCCCAGTGATGCCCCACTGCAGCCCCAGGGCAGAGGAGGGCTGTACCCAGCACTCCATCCCCTGGGCTCACCCTGACCCTGCCTGCAGCCAAGGGAGCCCAGCTGGGAACCTGACTCAGTACCCAGCAGGCAGGGGGAGGCTCATGGAATGCTCATGGCAAGCAGCACAGCTCCAGGGTGCAGGAATTGTGCCCTCCCAGATCCTGCAGGTTCGAGGTGTTGGGGAGAGGCACCACAATCACCAGCACATCACTGCTGTGAGAATTTTGGCACCTTTGGCACACAGCCCAGTGCCTCAGCTCACCCTGCAAAACAAGGGACCCAAACACCCACAAACATCACCTCAAAACCCCCTGGAAGCCATAAAGCAAAGGGGGTCAGCAAGGTTACACCTAATTTTCCAGCTCCTCCATGTCCCTCATTCAGGGAGCATTTGGGAATGACAGAACTTCCCTGGCTGCTCGATCACATCAGTACCTGGGAGGGTTCCAGCTATTTTCAAGCCAGATAAAGAAGATCCTCAGCCTTTTGCTTTTAAAACCAGAGCAGCACTAAAAAGAAAAACAAAAAGTGCAATCTGTGAGGTCAGAGATGAAGACCAGGAATTCTCTCGGTATCAGTGCCTCCCAGCACAAAACCAGGTACAGGCAGGCCAGCTAGAAGGGCAGAAAGGCAGATGGAGGGAATGGTGACAAATCCATCTCAGGAACTGGGGCTCTGCAAGGACAGGCAGGCAGCCAGCCTTGTGCTCTGGGGATTTGCAGGCTACCCGTCCAGATTGCTTTGCAAAAACAAGGCACTTTTACGCTGAGCGAGGGCAGTTTTGGAAAGTACACAGCATTCTTGCAACCAAGAGACGAAGCCCAGGAGAGAAAGAAAGGGAAAAGGAAAAATAAAAAGTGACAAACATAGGTTGTTCCAAGCAGCACTTCCAAGAACCTGTCAGAGCCAGGAGAACATGGAGCTCGCAGGGTACGTCAGCGATGTGCTGACAAACAGCAGCTCCCCTGGGCACAGCAGGGCCCTGGAGCACACGGCTCTGCTTTTCTTAGCACTGAGGAGGCTCAGGGGACCTTTGAGAGCACACCTGGCACAGGGCAGGCAACAAGGAGCAGAAGAGCACGTGCTACTCCTGAGGGAGCCTGTGTGCTAGTCCCAGTTTGTTTCCTCTCTCCGTGCTAATCCAAACCACCTGGAGCAGGAATTCCCACCAGGGAGAAGGGAATTAAGATTTTTCTCGAGGATGATAATCCATTTAAATACAGCACTTGTGAGGAGCCTCAGCACTGTTCCCAGTGAACAGCCCCTGCTCTCCCACCTGCCTGGGGGGAGAGGTGGGTCCTGTCCATTGAGCACCAAGCTGACAGAGCAGGGGGGCTTGGACAAACAGCAGCTTCTTCCAGAGCTTGCCTGAAAGTGCAGCTGTTAAACCCCAAACAGCACGGAGTCACTGTGGACTTGCTCAGAGCTGCTCTGCACCCATTGGAAGGCCTACATTGGGTAAACAGGGTTGGCTTGAGACTTGATTAAGCAGAACACCCAGTGCACTGCTTTCATTTGAGGGGACAGGCACAGGGGATGTGCTTTCTACCGCCCTCTGCCCCTCCTGGTTACAAGGGGACAGCGCTCTCCCAGTGCCATCACAAAACTGATCACGAGGCAGGGCACACCCCGTGTGGCACTGTGCTGTCCCTGCTTTACTTGTCTGGAGGAGCTGAGCAGCTCCAGCCCCAGGGCTGCTGGTCCTCTGGGGATCACGCCTGGGTGAGGCACTGCAGGAGCTGCTGACAAAGCCCCTTTGAGCTGCAGGCCACCGCGCCAGCCCCAGCCCGCCTCCCCTCCAGTAACCAAGTAGTTACACAAACATCAGCTCCCAGTTATCCAGCTCCCAAAAGTAATTTCAGATCAAAAACAGACCAAAAAGCCAGTTTTAGAAAGTACCATTTATTTGAGAAAAAAAAAAAACCAAAAAACAACAAACCAAACAAAAAACAAAACAAAAAAAAAACCAAAAAACCAAAACTTTAAAAGGATTTCACTGCCAACATCAACACAATAAAATCCCTGATATAAAAAAAAAAAAAAAAAAAAAACCAAAAAAAAAAAAAAAAAAAAAAAAAAAAAAAACCAACAAAACCAGTAACAGTGGAAAATCCCCAAGAGCAATTACACAAGAGACTCTGAATACCCCGAGAAGCAGCCACAGCTCCTGCCTGCCTGGCAGTGCTGTCCAGAGGCGGTACAGGCCTCCCTCTCCTTTCCAGCCTGCTGTGAACTCTGCGCAGCTTTGAGAGGCTCCCAGAGCCCAGTTTCCCTGAGCACACTGGTACTGGGAGCAGGGTGAGTCACGCAGGGAGGAGCTCTGCTCTGCCCCCACGTCTCAACACACATTCCTGCCTCACCCCAAGAAGGGGGCACGTTTTTTCTATCACCCCTCTGGATCTGGCCTCAAGCCCACAGCAAGGCCTCAGGAAGGAGGCTTCAGGAGCCACGAAGATTTCCAACCAGCCTTGGAACTGCCTGGTTTAGTGCTGCCTGCTCAGGTGCTCTCTTTGGGGACCCACACACAGACTTTCGTCTCACACCACGTCAGACTCAGAGATGCAGGAGGACCCAGCTTGCTCATGGTTCTGTCACACCTTCCTGACACGTGGCACCAGACACACAGCACCCTTTGCTCCGGGGGGCTGCTCCCACCCTCAGTGCAGGTGGGAGCCACGCACAGGGAATGCCGGAAGGTGCACAGCAGGGAGTCCAGAGCCTGCCCCTATGAAAGCTGGGCGATGCCACCCAGGCAGAGCTCAGAGCCAGCCTGCCCTGAGGCAGGGCTTGGCACAGCACCGCAGGGGACAGAAAGCTGTCACCTCCACACTGCAAGCTCCCAAGGGCAGCTCGAGGTGGGGATCTCTGCTCTGGCTCTGTGCAGGGGACAGAAAGCTGTCACCTCCACGCTGCAAGCTCCCAAGGGCAGCTCGAGGTGGGGATCTCTGCTCTGGCTCTGTGCACCCAGCCCAGCACACCCTGGCCCCAGCTGCTCCCAGGCTCCTCACAAACACAAGCCCCTGGTGCTCTACACAAGACATTGGACAAACAGCAGCACAAACAAGATCAAAAGCCTCTTACACACCACACCATAAGGCTGCTGAAGAATTAACTCCAGCCTTTTCATTCTCATCTGTATATATCTCAGTAAAATATATAATATATAGCTCTATAGGACTGATTGTAATATATTACAGCCTAGAATTACTCCTGTCTTTTCCCTACTTCAATCATATTTATGCATCCAACTTTGCATACAGAAGTTATTGCCTTGAATTTGTAATTGAAATTCACAGAATAAAGCTTAAATAGTTTTCACAGAGACTCATTATATTAGTGTTTTACATAAAAAGGATAAAAGTTACCAAATGAGAAAGCAGCCATTTCAGAAACTATAAATAATTCTATTTTAAAAAATCCTAGAAAAGTTATGAGAAAACCATAAATATCTTTACCCTCTATAGTAGCTGCTGTAGAACTAGAAGAAACCTGTAACACTCTGTAGCTAACTCTGCTTCAGTTCAAAGATGAATCATATAAAACAGCATCTCTAGAGAAATGCCCGGCCAAAGGAAACACAAAGGGATTGAAAAAATAAATCTGAGGAAATTAAAAAAGTAGATTATTTTTTTTATTATTTCAAAACAATTTCTACAAACTTTATATAAACATTAGGCTATTTTCTTTAAAATTTTGTTATAAAAAAATCCTACAAGCAACCCTTAAAAAAAGGTAAGAGACTGAAGGCAAGGAAAGGGTGTTGCCATAGCCAAACACAACTGGCAGTCCTGATTTCAAGGACTAATGACCCTTGCCTGGGGCCAACAGGAAGAGACAGAAGTCTCCTGGGGAAGACATTCCCATAGGCCCTTTATGGCATTCAGGGATATTGAGCCCTTGTGGGCCTTTTACTCCCTGATAAGGCAACTTTATCTGTAGTGTAAGAGATTCATAAATAGTTCTCCACAAAAATGCTTCACATCAACAGCCTGCTGCAAGACATCTAGTAGCAAGATTTATAAAAAAAAGCCATCTTCTATAGAAGCAGCCAATCCCAGCACGGCACGCTGGATGCAAACACATGGTGTTTGCTTCCATACAGTCTGGTTTGTGTTTATATACCCTCTATAAAACCAAGCAGAAAATTTGGCATCTTTATTCTTTTTTACACTAACTTAGAAAAAAAAATACACTGAGGTTATTTTTCAGACTCTTTGTATTTCATTGGGCCCTTGTTAGCTGAGCGGGATGGGAAGGGTCACGAAGGAAGTTTGTTTTTTCTCAAAGTCACTTTGAAATTCAATCCAAAAAATAAAAAAGCATTTGTTCAGCACATCTCATCTGAGGGCACAGTGTTTCAGTACAGTCTGCTTGTCCCTTGATGGGCACAAGGTGCTGCTGAGCTTTAGGCATAGAACTCGTTTGTGGGGGCTTTCTTGTAGATGGGTTTCTTCCCCAGGTCGTAACTGCCCTCGTCCTTTTTCTTCATGCGATAGACCAGGAGCAGGATCAGGAAGATGGCAAACAGGAGACCCACTGCTCCTCCTGCGATGAGAGCTGGGGAGGAAAGAGACTGCAGTAAGTCTTGGGCAACTCCAAACCACCACTGCTTCAAGAGCAGCAGCGCCCAGAGTCGTGTCCATGCGCCTGTCACTGCATGTGCTGGCACTTTCAGCAACAGCAGATGTTACTGGGAAAGGCCAGGATTGCTTCCAGTCCAAGCACAGAATAATCACATGTTCCACATTAACCAGTTTGAGCTAGTCTTCCACTTTAGTCCAAAAAAGAAATGTTGACAAAAGATGTGCTCCCTATATAGAGACAAAACAAAGAAAAACCCACCCAAAAAAGCCCCACCACAACCCACAGGAAAGAGGTACAGCTCCAGTCTGAATGCTTTGTTAACAACCTGTGTGAGCACACCCTGGGGACTCTGTATTTCAATTCATCAACATCCAATTACCAACACCACTTCCCTCAAAAAAAAAAAAAAAAATCAGAAAACCTCAACAACCAAAACCCACAAACCTGCAAAAAACCACTAAGATTTCCTCTCTCCTCACACCAAGCATGGCCACAAGGCTTCACTAAAGTTTATTCCTTGTTGTGACACTATTGTGTGCACTAAATCAGCTTCTTTGCTAAATGGTTTTGCAATCCACTCTTCCAATCTCTTCTCTGACTGGGAGGATGGCTGCAGATCAGGACAAGGGGCTTGGGTTTATACTTGGGCCATCAGGCCAAGTGCTTGAAGCAGTAATATGCTGGGGACAGACCTGTCCCACATGTTAGGGGAAGGCAGTCACTTGGCTTTGCTCTGGACATTGGTACTCAGATTCCTACAGCTGACCATGTGTTGGAATCCCTCAAGGGATTACTTGGCTCCTGGCAAAACTCAGAAAAGGCAGAACTTGGGCAGAGGTTGGAAGGAAAATGCCTGTGTTTGAAATGGAAGTCTGAGATGTCACTGCTCTATGGCCAGAGTCACCTCTTGCTGAGGCACTATCTGGGTGCAGGGCAGCTGCCACTTGAGTCAAGCCAACAGTCAGCTGGCAGGCTCAAAACCAAGCTGTTTATCCCAGCAAAGACAGCAGCAGGCTCTGCTGTTAAGGACTGGGAGGCAGAAGCCACCCTGCTACAGGCAGCCACAGAGGTAAAGCAGCTCATTCCCCAGTCAGCAGGGAGCTGCTCCCCAGAGAAACAGGGAACAACAGAAGCCATTTTGATTTTCAGTATTAATGATTTACCAGTTCAAGGTGGAGTATTACCTGTAAGGACTTCTGTTCTTTCAAAGATGCTGCTGTTGGCTGTGCTTGCCATGGAGATCTTGTTGGACAGGTTCTCTTCGACAGGTCCAGCTTTGTCTGGAATGATTTCATTGTCCACCATTGTGTTTTTCTTCTCACCTTCTATCTTTCTCCCAGTATCTCCAGGGATATAGTTGTCAGATATCTACAGAACACAGACAAACCACACCCATCAGCAAGCAGCACCCAGCCTACGACAGCTGAAACCAGGAGGGTGTGCAGGGAATAGAAGTTTGCTCAGTGCATTACGAGTACACTGTGCCTGCTCATGCAGGTGGATTTGTCTTTATGCAGGGGGGAGGGTGTTCAGAAAGCTTCACAGATGGACCAGAGGAGCTACATGCTGTTTAAAGACACTGGGCAATACCTACCACAGGGGTGTCCATGGTGGTCAGATACAAGCCGTCTTCAGAGTCTGGGTAGTCTGCAGAAGGGGCAAAAAAAAAAAAAAAAACTCTCAAGATTTTTGTCTCATTCCATGCTGTTTTTACAGGATTCAGACACTTCCTGCAATATCTGCACATACTAGGACTCTTGTCCTCTACAGTTCCCTCTTATCTACTAGTACTATTTATCACTGAATGACCTGGATTGCACAAGACCAGGAGATGCAATCTTGAAAGCAACACCTCTCCACTGGGAGGGATCTTCAGCTGGACCCATTGGCCCTGCAGAGCAGGTCTGCCACAGCTTATAAGGTAATGCCAATGGAGGGCACTGCTCCCACCACCCATCCCTAAAGGATCCTGCAGCAACCCTCCAGATCTGCCCAAACATGTCAGCCACCGATTGCAGCATTTGTTCTTTTACTTTTAGGGATCAAATGTTCACATAAAGGGACACAGAGCTACAGAAACTGGTTTGGGCAGGGAGCTTTGCATGTCACAGAGAGTTCACTTGAACACCAGCTAGTTCTTTACCTTGTTTGGCCTCAACTGAGACATTAACTTTAAGCCTTTTAACACTGCCTCAACAACAGATTATTTTTTTTTAAGTTTCTCAGCAGTTCTTTGGAGTTCAACAGGAAAAAGATCGAGCCAGCACAAGGCCTTTTCATTTGCAGCAAGACAAGCTTGGCTGGACTCCATCTGTCCTCCCTGAGTGATTCAACATCACAGCACCACTACTTTCACTGTTCTCATCTGAGTGACTACGAGTCACAGTTTTCATCTCCACCTTACACTGTGATTCCTCTGGAGCTCTGGCTGTGACTTAGCCCATCACTCACGGGCTGGTGCTGAAAGAAATTTCACAGCAACAGCTGAGGGAGATCCACTTCCCCACTTACCTCCTGACCCAGATGTCTCATCTATATCTAAGCCATCAGTGGTTAAGTCAGGCCTGAATTCACCAATGTCTTCATCGTCTGGCAAGTCCCCAGAGGCAGGGTAGTCAAGCCATCCAGCATCCATGGTTTCAGTTTCTCTCACCTGTAAATGAGGGTGGAAACATGTTAAATATGAAACAACTCTCCAGACGCATTTCACAGAAGGTTCAGAGCCTGAGCACATCACTTCCACCAGAAAAATATTAAATGCTGAACTTCCTCTCCACCAAAAGCATTATGTTTATCAGCTGAATTTCCCTAGAATTTCTCAGAACAGAAGTGAGAGCCAGGCTGGGAGGGGAATTTCCTGAGGGCTACAGACTGAAAAGGTTCACCCAGACACACAGGGTGAAAATATCACAACAGGATCTTGGTCAGGAGTTTGTGGCAAAGCATTTGGAAAAGCAGTACCTTCAGCTTGTGATAAGGGAGAGTTTGGAAGGACTTGTAATTCCCAGGAAAAAAAGCCTGATGGGTGTAGGCCAGTTTTTTGCACAGCCCCAAAGCTTCATACCAAAGCAATTCCTCACGCTTTATACTGAGAACAAGCCTACTTTATCACCCAAGGGTTAAAAGCTGGTCTGTCAGTTCAGCTGAACTGCAGTGCAATACAGGCTGAGTTCAAGAGCACTCCTATCAATAATGACTTGCCTGAAGGAAGAGCTTCCCCTGCATCACCTTCTTTAAAAGCATGTAAACAAACAAACCCATAAAATATCGCCAGGATCCAAAGGCCCAAGGAGTGCAGTTACAGCAGGAAAGCTGGAGAGCCTCCCAGCTATCAGCTGTTTGGCCACAATGGCAATTTACACAGCGGAGCTCATTTGCACTTGGACCTTCAAGGAGCCACAAGCCCAAATCTCCTGCCCTCACCAAAGTTATGCAACTTCCCAGAACTATTTCTCCTCACCCCACAGCCCTGGGGCCAGGCCGGTGAGGGTACCACAGGTATGAGCTTTGGGGTTGCTCAACACCACCCCACAGCCTCTAGATGCTTCCAGAGCCATGAAATCATCACCACGGAGGGGGACTCAGCCCCTTCCCCCGAGGCAAGGGGCACAATGCAGATGGACAGCTCCCTTAGCTGGGGGCTAAGCTGACAACATTCTTCCCTGCTGTCCTCACAGGACAACTGGGAAGTCTTGACAAAGGTTTTGTCTAGCCAGAAGAGCATTCCACAGTCCTGCACATCTGGGGGTTTTTCTCAGTACAACATCTCCAGGCTACAGCCTCACTGGGGTGAGGAGGATCAGAGACTGCTGGGGACACCTGGAGCTGGATGGCAGCACCACGGAGCCCTGAGCAGCTGGGGTCAGCCCCCTGCTCACCTGGCCAGGTGTGGCCCATCCCACAGCCCAGGTGATGAATTACATCCGCTATTGATCCCTAACCAAGGCAAACAACCAGCCACAAGCCATGTGTCAGCTTCCTCTGCCCACAGCCCCAGCCCTGCCTCCAGCCCCATGCCCCTGCCCACTGGCACACGGGGCTGGCCACAAACAAGGACAAGATGTTTCTCAGTTTGACCAGGAGCAGTGGCACTGGATGTGCTTTTCCTTGCTTACTGAGGCATTTTTGGTTTCCCCAGCAACCCCGCTACAGGACAAGCAGATGAACAGCCCAGAGGGCATGAAGTGCTGAGGCCAGTTCTCCCCTCAGACCCTCTCTCCGTGCTATGCCAAGCCTGGCACTAGATGCTGGGAAGGGGGCTGGGAGGAAAGTCAGCTTGGAAGGAATCCTCTCCCAGCCTGGAATCAGGCATTCCTAACATTACGGATCACTTGCTCCAAGGCAAATTCATTTCAAGATATGTGAAACCCAGCCACAGCCAGCCCTGCAATGGAAACTGCTTGCCAGCATGCAGTAGCTGTTCCCAGGGCAGCTTCTGGCCATTTCATGGAGGGGGAGGAAGAACCCAGTTCCTGAGGCTGGGGAGCACGTTTGCTGCAGATCCAAAAAGCCCTGCACCAGGCAGGGATTGATGCTGGCAAGTGCTGTGCTGAGCCACACCCAGTGCCAGCTCACCCTGTACTTCACCATGAGTCACAGCCAGTGATGTCCAAGCAAGGGCAGCTCGAGAAAACCCAGGTTTAAGCCCTGGGGTGGCTGGAGAGCCCACTGGCCTTATCAGATCAGCCCAGCCACCAGCTGAGTGGTGGCACACAGCCACAGTGGTTAGTGCACGCTGTGCAACACACCAGGGCCGGCTATCAAAAAACCCTATTTAAATCAGGACAGACAGTGTTTACCAGCAGGGCACATAACAAGGAAATTACTGACTCACAAGCATAAATAAGATTATATGGGAGCGTTCCCTGAACTCATTCTTCATCATCCTCTTGAGCAAGGATGGGGAAGTTCCTGGAGGCCGCAAGAACTTCTCAAACCACACAGGAAACTTTTCTTGTGGGCAGTGGCCTCACATTACAGGTTCATCTGACAGGGAACTCAGAGGGCTGCTGGGCACCTGCACAATTACTCTCCAGGTTTAAAGGCATGTACTTCTAGGAAGCAGCCCTGCCTGGGAGCTGGGGCACGGGCAGGCTGGGAAGGGTTAACACTGGAGTGCAGTGCTCACAGGGCAGGTCTGGAGCAGGCACATTCCTCACACACATACCTGTGAGAGGGCACACGGGCACCTTCACAGGGCTCACCAGCAACAGCTCTGGGGCTTCCCAAGTGCCACATAAAGAGCTCCCTGGAGAATTGTTTTAAAAAGTACATCCCTTTCCAAGGGCACACAGCTCTGCTGCCTGGCAGAGAGGCACCACAGAAGGTGCCTGTACTTCCTCTGGGCTTGCAGGCTGCAGCCAAGAGGGAAAAGCTCTGAGATGGCCACAAGAGGATGGTCAGCCCTTGCCAAGTCACCCCTGGCCACATCCAGCTTAACACCTTCTGCAGCTGCCAGCTGGAGAAGGGCACCAGCGCTGCTCCGAGCCTGCCTTCCACCACCTGCTGTCCTGCACTGGAGCCAGACCAGGACTGCCTGGGACAGCCTGGGCAGCTGCACAGCCCCACCTCAGCCTGGCAGCTGAGCTGGAGTCCTGCAGTTAATATATGCTCCTCTCCAGGAGGGGTCTGCACAGGAATCAACCTTTCCTGCAGGAGTACAGTTCAGGGATTTCTTCCTCATGTTAAGCAGCTTTATCCCCAGTAAGCACAAAGGGAGATTAAACAGCATGCTGGGGAGCAGCAGCTTTTCCTGCTTGCCAGTGGCAAATATAAATAAGTAAGAGTTTATTCCCTGCCAGACAACCAGCATGTCAGGCACGTGAACTGCGAGTGCCGTTCCTGGAAAAGCTGGGCACAGAGGCCTTATGTTTTGAGACAAGCTGCACTGCTGGATGAAGCCAGACACTCTTTGCTCAGTGGAGGCACAGGAACAGCAGCCCTGGGACCCCAGGCAGCCCTGCTGTGCTCCATCCCTAACCCATCCCACTCCATTTCATGCTCCTGGGGTTTTCCCTCACAGCCCCAGAACACCACTCACCTCTTCTCAAAGCAAGATCAACTATTCATCAAGGCAGCAAGCAAAGTTTCTGTGCAATGTGTCAACTTCCCCAGCCACTGGCAAGTTCTGGGAAATAACAAACCCAGGCAGCTCACCTGCCCCAGCCCACATGTCCTCACCAGAGCCCTTCCAAACCCTTTCAGAAAAACCCAAATGGTGTTTTGGGGCAGAGACAAAGTTTTCCAAACATGGAACTGGTTTTTACAGCTGTCCCTTGCCTCTGATCAAACACAGAGTTCATTAAAAGCTCCTTTGAAGGGTCACGGGCAGCAAGGTGCAAAGGGAGTCAGACCTGCAGGGACTGGGGCATTCAGTGTACAGAGCCCTTTATCAAGTTTACAATTTTGGCATGGAGACCCAGCGCTTGCTCCTGGGCTCCCTCCCCAGCACTGTGTACATAAACCTGGGAGTAAACAGGAACAAGGTGAAAGTCAACCTTTCCTAGACAAAGGCACATGGAGCTGGGCCAGCCTGGGGGGTGGCAGAAGAGGGCAGAGGCACAGAGTGTTAACCCTGTGTGGCCTGCAGGGACAGCCAGCTGTAAGCTGTTCCCAGGGCTCCCAGGCTCTGCACTCGGGGCCCGGGTACAGATCACCTCATTTCACTGCAGCAATACACAAAATATCCTCCCCAGCCCCTGTGCTGTCACAGGCAGGTGTCACCTCACACCACCACAACACACAGCTGTCACATAACCAGGAAGGGCTCCTGAGCAGCTGCAAGGATGCAGAGCTCTGTAAACCACAGAGCCAAGAGCGGGGATTTCCATACAGTTCCCTTGCACACAGCTCTTGCAGGAGCCCACAAACCAGGAAGGTTTTAAAGCTCACACCAAGCATGTGAAAGAGCAGGGTTAGGAGTGAGCTCTCCCCTTGATGCCCCAACAGCCCCCCAAGAGCAGAGGAGCCACTGGAAACAGGGCAGCTCAAATCAGGGTGAAACAGCCCAACAGAGCTGATCTCCACAGGAGGGAGGTGTGCAGTGACAACAGCCAAAGACTACTCTATCTTTCCCATCCGAATAAGCATTAAAAAACCTTATTAGAAGTGACATGAGCTTTCAGCAGAGGCAGTTCCTTCCAGATAAGTGCAGGAAGGGTCTTGTATTACCCCACAAAATACCCTTCACTCCTTTCTCTCATTCCATGCTTCAGCTCCATGTAAGGGAGAAGAAAATAAATACACAGAAGTCATTTCAGTCCCGAGAGCAAAGCAAATATCAACATTTCAACTGAAGTCACACCTAGCTCCCTTAACACAGCAGCCACAGTAAAATAATTTTAAAAAAATCCACTCGTGCCAGCTCCTTGTGACTACGCCTGGAGGTATCATTTTACCACCCGTTCCTGGTCAGTTTGTCCCACACAACTTGCAGCACACACGGCCTGCACTGTCCTTTGTGCCAAGGGACAAAAGTTAAGCAGCTCCCATCCAGGCATATGTTTGCATTTAGTTGCATGACAGGATCACCTGAGGCTGCCAGACATAGTTAAATACTACCTTTGCTCCACACTTCCCAAGCAGTCCTAGAGCAGGGCCACAGCCAGCCTTGCCCATCTCCCCTGACAGCCACTGTGCAGCACTCACCACAGTGACCCAGAAAGGCAAATCCATGACACTGAGGAAAGGTGAAATCACAGTGGAGTACAGCCCAGGGCTGGCAGGCAGCTCCAGTACCCACAGCACTTACTGCACAGCCTGTGACTCTTACCAAAGAGGGGAAAAAAATTTTTTAATTGTCCTCAGTAGGAAAAAAAAAGGGTTTTGCTTAATAAGACAGCAAAAGCAGGCAGGCTGGGGAACTGCTCAGCTGGCTAGAGCATCACTTGTTCCAGGCGAGCTCAGGGAAGCCTGCCCAAGCAGGTCTGCATCTCCCAGTGTGCTCACCCTCAGCCCACGTGCACAAGGCACATCCAGCCCTGTCCCACTCCCCCCTCGGCCAGTCCCTGGGTGATTCTTTAAGCCGTGTGGCCACAAGCAGCTCTCTGGGGTTCATGTGGCAGCAGAGCCATAATCCCCGTGACAGTGACGCCGTAATCCCAGGCTCTGCAGGACCACTCTGTCCCCTGCAGCAGGGCTGGATCCTCCCAGGCCCTGCCTGCCCAAAATAGGCTTCCTTGCACTTACGAAGTCAAACCTCAGCTACCTTTGAGCCGCTGTGCTCCTGCTGACACGCAGCCTGCTCCCTCCAGCCCGCACCAAACACGGGCCACGCTGCAGGAGCAGGAGGACAGAGATTAAAAATGAATGAACTCTTGTTTAACTGCTTTTGCCTGATTATCAGCCAAGAGCAAAGCCATAAAGATCGAGTCCTTTGCCAGACAGGCACATGCTGGGATATGTTTACTGCCATGGTGGCAGAATAGCTGCTCTAAACACTCAATTTCCAGCTCCACACTCAATCCCCAGCTCCACACCCTGGGAAAGAGATGACCACTCCCCACTCCAGCTCATGGAGATAAAGCTCAGCAGGCAGTTGCAGATGGCTGTCTTCATCACTTGCCCTGAAGCGAATGAAGAAAGTTTGGAGGAAAAGTACAGGAGGAAAAAGCAGGAGCTCTCATGTGACTCAAAAGGAAAACAATTCTGACAGACATGTCACGCCCCTGAAGGGTTCTCCTGGTCACAGGCCATGATACACACCTAGTTCATAAAGACATTATTTTTTTTTATGGTATTTACAAACCTAATCATAAGCAGTTGATATGCTTCACTGTCCAGAGCTCAGCTCAGAAGATGGAAAATTTCTGTTCAAGCTTAAAAAAGGAATTCACAGTTTTTCCAGCTCACAACTCACTCTGAGTTGCCCTAGTCTATAATAAATGTTTCTACTGCATCCTTGTCTGTGGAAGAAAAAATGGATATAAATGCCCCAGCAAAACAGCTTTTCCATCAAGGATGATTTTTCATGCTGACACTTCAAACTTGAGATATTTCACGTGTCACACTTCCCCCACATGCCAGGAAGAAGCCTGCCCTCACTGCCCTTTCCTAGAATACAGCTACACCCCAATGCTTCCCCGAACACGCACACAAGCAGAATTTCCACTTGGCAACAAATCTGTGACGTGCACTTTTGGGATCTTTCTGCTCCCTCACACCAGAGCGTTAGCAGAATTAAGCCAGGCAGACACCCAACTTCAAAGAGTGCCCTTCCTATCGGGCTCACCGTGCAGCTAATCTCAGCTTGTTTGTACAGTCAAGATTCCCAGCGCTGCGCCCTACAAATGCCTCCCCTCCCACGATCCATTTTAATCTAATCAGAAGTAGTAGCCCAAAGATTTAGGCTTAGCCCAGGCCGCTGAGCTCTGCCAGCACTGTTCTGCTATTTCAAGCCCTGCTCTGCTGGCAGAGGTGGCAGCGAAGAACGGCAGCAGGGGAAGTTATCGGCACAAAAGCACTCGAGACAGCGGAGTGCTGCTGCTACGCTATCAGCCATACCCGTGTGAGCATTTATACAAACAAACATTTCAACAGCAGGGATTTTCCTGGCTAGCTGCAGCACCACGGGCTGGGTTTTCACTGCATGGGGCTTGGTGGGGGTTTTTTGGTTTGTTTCTTCACAAAGACATTGCCTACTTCTGGCTTGGCTTGGGCCCAGAAAGCAGCAGACACAGCACGTGCTATTCGGGATAATACAGCTGTACTTCAGGAAACCTGTCACTTCCAGAAGCATTTTCCTCCCTCTGAGGGCTCTGAACTCCCACAGTCAGGCTCCTTCCCCTCTCTGAGCATAGGGTGAGCAACCAGCAGCAGTTTTCCAGCCCTCCCTGACCACATCTGTGCACGCACAGAGCCAGGACAGAGGGACCCAGCCGTTGTTTTGGTCACTCCTTCCCTGGTGCTGCAGAGCCGCGCTCGGCTGGACGAGCGAGTCTGAGCAACCAACGCGCAGGACCAGCTCCTCGTACTCGGCCTCAGGAAATTTGGAATTAGCGCCAAGAACAGCCCGCACATAAACAGTCTCCTGCAAGATCCTGGCTCCAGACTCTGCTCCACTGCACACTGAGGAATTGCAATAAATATTTACCTCGCTGGGGAACAGAATCTTCCAAGCAAAAGCTCCTGACATCACTAAGGGCTGTATTTTCATTTGGAGGAGAGTAGGAGCTTCTCTGTTTTTAAAGCAGCTTCTGCCACCCTGCTAGCAGCTTCTGCCACCCTCCCAGCACCACAGCAGTCAGGATCTGCCCCTCCACCTATGGGTCTCACTCCTCTCCAGGCCAGCACAGCAGCACACCTGGTGCCTTCCTTCCACCCATACTCATCTCCGTCACTCTGCCTTCTGCACAGAGATTTCTGGCTACTGTGCTGTGCAGGTCATTTCAGAGCAAGTCCAAGCACTTTCACAGCCATTAATACACATCACCATTGCTTTTCACTGCTCTAGTTTGACTGTAGCAGCAGCTAAAGGGCAGGAGGCAGGGTTAGCCTCACAACAAGGTAAACGGGGCAAGGCCACAGCTCTTTGTATTTAAGTTGGACAGCAGCACAGTTTCAGAGGAACCTTTTTCCCTTCAGCAGCTAAGGCAGAGCAACATCAAGAGAGAAATCCTTCCCATGGAAGGCTTTGCTTTCCCTCACAGAGCAGGATTTGTTTAAGCAAGAAGCAGCCGTGGTTTTGGTTGACATAAGACCAGCTGCTTGGGTAACAGTGCTATGGGTCTTCCCAGTCTCCTTCCTGCCCCAAGGAGTGTCTCCCTGAGATTTTAATTAACTGCTTTGATTTTTAAGTTATCCCAATAATTTGTCTAACAACAGCCTCTTGGCATTTCACAAGCAGAGTCTCAGCCTCAAAGGATTTAAGGCTAAAACTGACAAGAGTGCATACTTCCACCAAAAATAAAGACTTTTACAAGAAGCACACTTTTCAAGTCAGCCAGCCTTCAGAAACTGAGAGGGACACAGCTATGTATTGCATGCTTTCCCCTCCTACGCTGACATTTTCTTCAAATTCAGAATTAAGTATTTAACCCCCTCTTTTGAGACTTTATGCTCCTTTAGCTTGCTTTGAATGCTTTCAGTCATTTCAGATAACACTGCTGCTTTCCTGTCTCCCATGCAGCTCTTGTTTCCAACAGTGTCTGCCTGAAAGTGAAGGAACCATGGCACTGCCAGAGCAAGTTACAGCTCCTCATGACAGGGCCATTTTCTGATCTGTCCGTGCCAACAGCAACTCAGCTGCTGGCAGCAGTCACATGGCAGAGCCCGACAGCTTTTCTGCCCACCAAAGCCACAACCAGATTAAACAGGAGGCAGCAGCTCGGTGCCAAGGGCAGCACAGACTGGGTGCCAAGCAGCAGCACCAGTTTTGCCTGTCACCCCTTTTCTAGCCCCAGAAGAAGAGATCCACCTCCTCCTCCGAAGTCTGAGTCACTGCTTTGGGTAAGGGGCCAGGGCCGTTACTCAGAGGGTGACAGCAGTGTCCCCGGGAGCTGGGATGCCAAGCCAAGTGCCAGAAACCTGAGTCAGAGCATGACTGCTGCAAGTCAGGGCAGCAGAGCTGGTCCTCTGGCCAGCAGCATTTACTAGACAAATATCCAGGCACAGGCTTAAATACAAAAAAAGTAAGTCTGAACTAACCTAGCAGCACAGCCCTAACTCATTACTGTAGGGTCTTTTACAGCCCCTCGGAGCAGAGGCTTAGTACAAGTGAAACTCTTTAACTAGGCTGCCTCGTCTATTCAGAGCCACCAAGCCCAGTCTCATCACAAGAGTCTCATTCTAGTGCAAATCATTTGAATCCTTAATCTCAAGCATTTGCATTCCAGCGAGTCTCAAACAAACAGCCACACATGCTCCTCAGCAGCAGCCCGGAGGTCAGGCGTGTGCAGGGCTTGTCCCCTCGGTTTTGTAGTGCTCCAACTGCACCAGCTTCTCGTTTGAGGCTGCAAAAGCAGCACAGCCCGGCTGTTGTTACAGGGCATAAAGGAACAGGATGTACTGAGCAGAGGGGGAGAATGCAGCTGCAAGACCTAACAGCAGGCTCAAGAGGATAAATGTGAACTCAAGAGCTAGGAAGTGTTTTGAAGGATGGATGCTGAGTTTAGTCTGGCCAAACTGATAGCTGGGGAGCTCTGCAGGATCACAGAGCCACGATAACTTCATCAAGTAATCTTACAAGTCAACCCAAGTAATTTACATGGCAGACTGTGGAACCACAGCTACCACGCCACCCTTACAGGTACAGATACTATCACTAATCAAAAAAAAAAAAAAAGCTTTAAACCTAAGTCCATCAATCCATCCATTTGAGGAAAAACAACTTACACACAAAATACAACACAGCCTAGTGGTAACTTACAGTCAAGGGCATTCAAGCAGACAGGATATTTCTAAGAGAGCATTTACCAGCACCAGGAGTCAAAAGGGAAGGAAAAGTAGCTGTGCTGAAGCCTGCATGCTGAGCAGCAAGCCAGTGTGCCCCAGTCCCCCATCATCAATTGGAAAGTCAGGTTAGCAGCTTCCAGCTTGTGGTGGAAGTGGGACATGCACATTTTGAAAAGGCAGTATGACATTACAGGAGAATCATGGCAAGGTCACATTAGGCTCTAGTTCAGGCATTTAAGAGCAAATGGCCTCCCCAAGCCATTCAAACAGCTCAAGGCAATAGTACAGCCATTAACAGAGGCTTGGAAGGGAAGGAAGAGGGGAAGACACATAGGAAAAGCATGTTCCCTGTTGCTGGACTGAAGCAGGCCTTTGCAGGATCTCAAAGTGCTGACACCCTGGGAGAGAGCAGCCAGAGGGGTAGGAAAGAGAGCAATCAGGTTGGCTAACAGCCTTTACTTCCCAGGGTGAATGAGCCTCTGGTATCACAACTCTGAGAAGTACCAAGTCCAGCCCCAATTCGCCTCTTGTGTAAGATATGCGGGAAAGCTCTGCAGCACAGGAAAGCACTCTCCAGCATGGGAGCTGGCAGCACTTGGGACAGATGAGAGCTGGGCAGCAGTGCTGTTTCCCTGCCTGTGCCCCAAGTGCTGCAGGGTGCCTGTTCCTACCCATGGGAATCTCCACATCCAAGGTGCTCAGCTGTGGAGGGACTGAGCAGCCTGCATGGTCCCACCCCACCCCAGGGGCTACACATGCAGGTCAAGAAAGTACAAGGTGCTAAAGGAGTTGTTTTTTTCCTACACATTACAGTCATTTCATCCCAACAACTATAGGTTTGACTTCCAGAAGGCAGGAGCTCCTTCCCCTTAATGGCTAAGGGACATTGCTTCAGACACTGTCATTTTGCTGCTCTGTGTTTTAGGAGACTGAAGCAAAGCAGATATTTGCTCCAAATGTGAACATGACAAGTAAAGGTAAAACAAAGTAAAACATGCAGATAGCAATGTCTTGATTTGATTGGGAGGGACAGATGAGAAACTGGGCAAAGAGCAGAAAGAACAGGCCTCGGGGATCAATGGCAGCAGGACAAGCCAAACCGGTTTTAACATTAATAATGCTGCACTACTTTCCAAACACAGCTATCATCAACAAGACACCAGCTTTGCCAATCAGGAGGCCTCTGAGCATGATTGCTTTAAACCAGCAAACAGAGCCCACAGACAGCACGAAGCCTCCCCCACCTCTCCCTAAGCAGTCCTCTGCCAGCAGCTTCTGGGTTGGATTTGTGTTCCTCTGTACTGCTGAGGACACACAAACACGATGTGGTGCTGCACGAAGACTTTTTCTGCAGAGTTCAAGGCACAAAAGCAGGACAAGCCTGCAGCCCACTAGCACTGCTATAGCCCTGCTGGGCTCTGGGCACTCGGCCCTTCTGCAGCCCAGACAGACTGAGCAGAGCCCAAGTCTGCAGCACAGGGAACACCCTCACCACGGGGGAATACCCCCTGCTTCCCTCCCGTGCTGCCAGGGGCACTGCTGGAGGCTAAACGCACAGGGAAAGCTCAGCCACTCTGCCCAAGCAAGGCAGACCTCACGTCCTTTGTTAACTCCACCGATCCCACATCTTGGATGCATTGGCGGCTTTCTGTCCATCCCCCCAAGTATCTTCTGCAGGAAGCCCATTCTGGCACAGCACAGAGGGGAGCATCCTGCCCACACATGCTCTGCTTTCCAAGGCACTCAAGCGGAGAGGGCTGGGGACCACCTGGTGACACCAGGCACCAGCTCCAGCCCCCGGCCCCTGGGGAAGAAGGGAAGAAGGCAATGTTCTCACACAAAGCTGCGGGGCTGTTGTAACACAACCCACCCACCCACAGCCGGAGCTCCAACGTCACACTGAGGCACTTCAGTAACATTCCCCACCCTCTTACACATCCAGGATTGCTTCACACGGAGAAATCCCATTTACACCAGAAAGCTGCTCAAGGGGAAAAGAGCCAAGGCACTTTTGTTTGTACAGGCTTGGGGAAATATTCGAGCACCAAAGCACTCTCAACATCCATGCTCTTACATAAGCACAAGAAATACAATCCCCATCTTGTTAAGAAACAGCTACCTGTCTTCACCCTGCCCGCACAGAAAAACCAAGAGCCACATGCTGTGCAGCCCTGCACGTTTTGGCAGTGCTATTTAAAAAAAAAAAAATATATGGGAGGAGTGCCAGCAGAACTCTCCCAAACCGTGTGTCATCCTTGTCTCCTCCCCTGTAACCCAAACAATTTGTTTGGATTAGGCTTTATAGTTGGCCAGTATTACTTCTCAAGTATACACTCAATCTTAGGTAGCTTAAAAGACACGGATAAATATTCCACGTAAGTTCTATATAAGTATTTACAGACCACATCTGTGCAGTTTGTTGTCTTTGCAGAAACCCGATGCTTGCAGACCAGTCCAGTCCCCAAGCACACCAAGATGCATTTCATACCAAACATGGTCAGTGCAACTTCCAGATGCTGTCTGCCCCAAAGGTTTGCCCTACTAGTTTGGGCCAGTTCCCAAACGACCGATTCACGTGCTTAATGGCAGAGATAAACACACCAGATTAGAGTAAAGTGGATTTGGGCTGCTTGGCTTTAGAGTAGCTGACAATTACTACAGATGCTCTCTGTGGGAGATTCCTGCTCCACAATCAGCAACCCCCCTCAGCCCTGTGTCCCTACTAGAAAGCAGCAGAGCCTTATCAGTTCTGATCGGCCCACCCAGCCTTCAGTCCAAAACAAACCAATGTGGATGATTAAACCCACTTTGGGAATCCCTGATCTCCTGCAGTTACCTTAATCTCAGCAGCTCTTTCACACTAACGGAGGAATCTGCCCTGATTGCACTATCAGCAAGATGGTCACACAGAAAAACAAACAAACAGCAGGGAAGCCAGAATCCCCAGACCTCTGCCTCACCACGAAGACCCCACATGTGCCAGCTTGAAGAACATCCAAATGTCTCAATTCATTGTATGTTTAAGAGCTTTTTAAACCCTCCACGGTAATGCATCCCTTTTCAGTCCCATGTGGACGCGAGGGAGGTTTGATAGACACAGAAAGACACCAGGTACCAGCACAACCAAACTCGGGCAAGGCTGGAAAGCCTACCCAGGTACTGTAACGCCTCCAACCCACCCCACACGCACAAGAAAAAAATAATTAAAGGACTTTCACGACAAGAAGTTGAAGATTAAAACTGTAGTGGAGAGCAGCTCGTATCCACCAGGTAGCCGGGTCCCGGCAGCGCTGTGAGCCCTGAGCATGGCAGAGCGGGATACGTGAGGAGCGGCACAGCCGCGGGGACACGGGGCACCGGGCACGGCCGGGCCGGCGCGACGCTGCCTTGGCATCGGCCGGAGGAAGCAGCGTCCGGGCCAAGGGAACCGGAGGAAGAACGGGAACGGCCCTATGGCCGCCTGCCCACTTCGCCCACCCTTCCCTTTCCCCGGAGAAGGCGATCAGCGGGGGCAGACCGCCCGGGGGGCAGCGGTGGCGCCGGCTCTGGGGCTGCTAGCGAGCGGGGCCCGAGACCCGCAGGTCACCCAGCCCCCGGGCATCGGGTGCCCTTCGCAGCCGGGGCAGACCCTCCCCTTTCCCCCTGCCCCGCGGGGCCCGGCGGCACTCACCGACTCGGCGGCGGCGGCTCGCAGGAGGAGGCCGAGCAGCAGCGCGGCGCGCAGGGGGACGCGGGGCAGCGGCATGGCTGGGCTGTGCCGGGACACACGGAGCGACGAGCGGCGGGTCCGACCGGAGCGGGCTCTGGCCGTGCCCTGCCGCCGCCACCGCCCTTATAGGGCCGGCTGAGCGCACGGGGCGGAGCCGCTGCCCCCGCCCCGCCTCGCCGGGAATGCCCCGGAGCCAGCAGCGGCGGTGCGAACTGCCCCCGCCGATACCGGGGGTACGAGCTGTCCCCCACGGACACCGGGGGACACTGATGGTCCAGCCACGGCGGGGGGACACGGAGGAACCCGGACCCGCAACCCGCTGGGCATGGCCGGGACTCCCGCACTGCCGGCTGCCACCGTCACTGCGTTATGGGGAGAAATGAGAAAGGGAAAGGGGAGAAAGGGAGAGGAAAAGGGACGGAAGGGGGGGAAAGGTAGGGAGAAAGAGGTCAGGAGAAAACGAAAGGAGGAAAAAGATGGGAAAGGGGAGGGAGAAGTGAAAATGGGGAGGGAAAGCGAAAGGGGGGGAAGAAGTGAAAACGGAGGGGAAAGGAAAAAAGGGAAGGGAAAGCGGGGGTAAGAAAGAGAAAAAGAGAAAGTGGGGGGAGCGGGCACCCAGCATCCGCTTTTGCAGCATTCCACAAGTGACGGTGTCACATTTACAGAAAACCCTGTCCCTGGCAGCGTGTCGCCGCCGCGGTCATCCGGCGGCTGTTGCATCACTCGGGGATGGAACACGAAACCGCTCCCTCATTCTTCTAAGTAAGCGGCAAGAGCAAAAACCCACACTGATAAAGAAGGCGGAAAAACCCAGCAGCACAGTTTAACTATTTCCGTTTCTCTTCTCACATTAGTAAATTTTCCTGACCATAAGAATTTGATTGGCAGTATCTACTTCGGCCCCTTAACCCGAGGGGCACCTGAAACAGCATAACACTACAGCCCTATGATCATGCTGCAACCACATCAACTTTTCACTTGGGTTTCCAGCAGGTTTTCTCTAGTTTGTAGAGAATAAAATATTTTCTTAACAGGGAAGCAATGCATAGCATAGCATATGTGCCATGATCCCACCTGCCAGGTATGCATGCCAGCTCCTCTCTGGTCTGGTTCTCAGCCTCCTCCAGCACTAAAACACTACCTGGGAGAACTTGTAGCCTTCTCCCTGTCCCACCTCCAACCAAAAAGATCCCTAAGGTGAAGCAGCTTTTCCAACTGCCTGTTCTTTGGGAATAAACAGCTGCAGAGGGTGTGAGCTGAGATCCAGACGTGTCCTCAGTGTTTGCTAGGACTGTGCCTAGGCACATGATCATTGGCAGGAGGGATCCGTGCTGAGCTGGCTGTGGAGCCTGGTAGCGTAATATGAAGAGACAAGGAGCACTGCTCAGGGCTTAAAAAAGTAGCTAAAATCTGAAGACAGCACACATGTGGGTAATGGTAGGAGCCAGCCTGGAACACGCTGTGGGGGAGTTTGCTGACCTGCTCTGCTCAGGACAGCCATGTGTCACTAACCCTTCAGTTCACCTCAGCACCCAAGGCCACGAGGGAGGGATTTGTGCTGGGTTACTACCCTTCCTTATTACCCTCACTTCGTCACAGAGAGGAACTGATAAAAATCACTACTGGTGCAGCCAGGGAGCCCAGCTCCCATAAATGTTCAGCTCTGGACACTCGGCAGAGGAGGGGAGCAGTAGATGGTGAGGAACAAGAGCACACAGATTGGGTCAAATGTGCAAAGAGTGGTCCATACCATGGCATCTGCCAGACAGGAGACAGCCTCAGCAGCACAAGGTGGCCAGAAGTACTCCATGCCCCTGAACCCTCTAAATGCCACCTGTATTTGTGTGCATGTGGCCATGACCTCTCTACACGTCCTTCCAGGTAATGCAGCCACCACAAAGAAGCTTTCAAAACCAGCTTTCTGTATTGTGGCTACAAATACTGCTCACTCACCTGTTAACTTCCTCTCCAAACAAGCACAATATGCCGAGCTCCTGGCAATCATACCCCTCAACACATACCTCTTCCACCAAAAAAAACCCTTGCGTGGCACAGGACAGTGTTTTCCCTCCCAGGGAAGTTCTGCTGTGATAGGATGGAGAGGAGTCAGTCTGCCTGGCCTGGGGACCACACACGTTGTCCATCCATCTCACATCTGCATGCACAATCCTTCATGCAAACTGATCTTGGGCTCCTGGAAACAGAAGAGAAAATTAAACCAAACCCTAATGTACTTTTCAACCTTGAGAACAAATTCGTGTAACTTTACTGATGACATTTTTAAAGTGCATTGTGTAGATCCACCTCCCTTCCTCACACACACAGAAACGTTCTGTGACTGCATCTCAAGAGAATAAGAGGAAATGCAGTCATAAAAATCATATGATTCTAAACTCATGGCCATAAAACAGCTGCCTTCATTTTGCCCTTCAAGTGTTTCCTTTCAAGACGCTGACACTCTCCTCTCTGGAATAATGCAGAAAATCCGTGGGTATGTGACACTCTGAGAGAGCAACAGGACAAATGGGCCCAGAGAGCAAAAATGCACCACTGAAATCTCCTTTCCTGAAACTTCACCACAAGGGAGAGAAGCAGAAGCAAAATAAAATGCATGTTGAGAAACACATTTGTTCTGGGCAATGAATTCTCACATTCCAGGTGTGTCAGTTGCATTCTTAACATAAAAAATACAGTTGGCAGAGAAATAACACAGGCGGGCCACCATTGCTCCTAACATAGTGCTCAACTGTGAAGGATTACCTAACACTCATGTTGAAAATCAAAATAAACAGCTGTCAGTTACCAACACAACACAAACTTGCTGGAAGTGGAATGGAGTGTCCAAATGCAACACATTTGGAGGGTGAAAGGACTTGCACTTTTACATGGCACATCAAGAAATGTCTAGATAATCTTGAGAAGACCATACACAAGGCCCTTTAAACAACTTGATCATAAATTCTGTTGTACTAATCAGGAAGAGATTCTCCAGCCAAGCTCAGCACAGTTCCTACAGGCAAATTTTTAAAAAGAGCTTAGAGCAGGATTCTCAAGCAAAAAGAAACCTTAAGTAGAGTTTTTAAAAATCCCAACTTCCAAAGTCCATTCAGTACACTGAACTCCTTAGAAAAACACGCCTGGACACCATGTGGGTGGAGGAAGAGGAGTGACTAAAAACTCTCATCCCATGGTTTGAGCCACTTAATGTCGAATTATTCTGGAAATGTGTGCTCTTAGCCTTGCTATCCCTTTAGAAAAGGTGACCTTAGCACAACTTCTACCTTCCAGTCAAGAGGGAAATGAACCCCAGCAAAGGTCATTCAGACAGCACCACCCTTTGTACACCAGCTGGTAAAATACAGACCACCTAAATAAACAGCTTCCTGTTTTAGGCAGTGATTCCTGCCTAAAATAAACAGTACCCTCCTAGACAGCTATTTTTTGTGTAAGGAATCTGTGGCTAAATAGGGTATTCTTTTCCTACACTCCTGATAAAGAAGTGACCACAATAGTTTCATGTGATCTGGGTACACCCTCAAGTCATCAGCTGCGTCCTGGGCGTATCACTTCTCCTTCCACCTGCTCTCTTCACAACACGCAGGTGGCACACACTGAACAGTCACTGGTTAAAAAGGACATTCTAACCAGAAGTCAGGCAAGCAGCACCCACTGTGGCACCCTAGAAATCATGGTCTTTGTGTTTCGACATCCTTTTCCTCTTTAACACGCTTCCTCCACAGCTGTCTCCAACTTTTTGTTTAAACAAAAGAGGAAGAAAAGAGAAATTAAGAAGGCTGTTTAATTCCCCAATACTGTTTGTTTTCCAGGTCCACTTTAAACCTTATTACACAGAGCAGGAGTGGGGGGCAAGGCGCCCCATGGGGAGAACACCCTCTTTTCCAGGAGAAGGACACAGTCCCCTATGCTGGAGCAGCCTGGAGAGGAGACAGAGCCAAATCAGGAGCAGGAACAAACAAACATGACCATGAAAGATGCTGTCACAAAGTCAGACAGGAAACAAGTTCACAAACTGGGCTGCTGTTGAGTCACAGCACAAATGTCTTTGTGCCACAACCCTCCCCGTGTCCATATGGGTGCTCTGCCTGTCCAGGGCAGGAGGGAGCCTCAAATCACACCTCGGGCTCCGCTGCTGCTGTGGCTACTCCATACCTTCAGTCACAAGGGCAGGGAGGAGCCTCAAATTCCAAAGCAATTCAAGTCAACACCTCCCAAAACACCGGCTTGTATCGTGTGACAGTGTGGACTTTTGGATAAGTCAGATATTTGGCTGTGGAAAGATACCCAGCAACGATACCTCCCTTACACTAGCTTGGAGTTTCAGTCAGCTTTGAACTGACAAAATTTTTGCTGGCAAAGGAAAGTTAGTCCTATGGGGGACTATAAAAGAAAAAGGTAAGTGAGCATTAATATCTAAGTGATGGCTTGCCTGTCTCTGAGAGCCAAACACAGCAGATTTCAGGAAAGGAAACCAATTTCTACCAACAGAGGAAATGTCAAGGCTCACAATTTATGCTCAGCAACGTGTCGGCAGCAGACAGCACTGACAAGGCTGGGATTTTCCCCTGTTCATTTCTGCACTGGCTGAGGCTGGAGCTTCTGCAAAAATAAATTCTCCAAAGGCCTAAGTGAGAACTCAGCTATAGTGGCCCACGTCCACCAGACATGTGCCTCTGCCTTGCACAATCTTTCCTAGGAGATGGTCCGGGAACAGGGAACAAAATGTGTCAAACCTGGCTCAGCACAGAAATTCACAGAATGAGGAAAGGAAAACATACAGCAGAGCTGCATAGGGAACTTCCCATAAGAGGCATGGAAAAAACGTCATGAGAGCCTGTCAGAGATCATAATCTGTGTTCCCATAGCCAGCATATTCCACACCCACGACTGGTGTGAGCCTACCACCTCCCTCAGAACCTGGATTCCCCTTTTTATTCCTTCTCCTCTCTTCTCTTTTCCAGGTGAAAACACTCGACCGAAACAGCCCGGGGGTGCCTCCTCTCCTTTTTCCAGCAAAGATTTTATCTCCAAAATGCTCCGTTGTCCCACACAACCTTGGGGATTTTGCTATTAAGTCAGTGACAATTCTTATACCTGAAGCCAAGCAAGCAGGATGGCTCACAACAAGCCCCAGCAGCCAGGATCTGATCACAGAAAGGGTACAGTGAGCATGAGGGTGTCTGGCTCCTGGCCATTTCATAAGGCTAAATAGAAGAAATCAGCATGTATCAGAAGAAACCTCCCAAAAGAAGCCAACCCAGCCCTGTAACAGAAAGGTGCTGCCAGGGCACACCAGGACTCAGAACAACATCCCGGTACCCGACAGCCTAGAGCTGAAATGAGCACAGCTGGGCAGCAGCTGCCAGGAGCCTCGGCACCTACAGGAACTGGCCTGGAAATGAAAGGAATTACCGGGGACAATAATTTCTTGTATGGTTGGTATTTGTGTCTTTAGCAAGGGCTGCTCGGCCAAGTTACTGAACACACTGACACCAGTGCAGACGGGCAGGGGCAGCGGCTGGGGAAGCCTCATCTCCAAAATCCTCTGTTGTCCCACAAAACCTCGGGAATGTCACTGTTCACACCGCGACAATTCCCATACGTGAAGCCAAGCAAACACCGCGGCTCGCTGAGGCCACCAGACCGAGCCGATCACAGCGGGGACGGGGAGCACGAGGGACTCTGCCTCTTTCAGCAACTTTTATCCAAGTTACCGAAGGCGCCGACCCGGGGCAGGGGACAGGGCTGGGGACGCCCTTGGCAGGCAGGTGTGGGAGGGCTGGTGCTGGACACCGGGCACACCGGGCACACCGGGCAGCCGGGCCGGAGCTGGGAGTCGGGGGCAGCGAGCGGGGTCGGGATCGAGCGGGATCGGGACGGCGGGCGGGGGTCAGGATGGGGATAAGCGGGGTCGGGATCCAGCGGGGTCAGGATCGGGATCTAGCGGGGTCAGGATCGGGATCGAGCGGGGGTCGGGATCGGGATCGGGATCCAGCGGGGTCAGGATCGGGATCCAGAGGGGTCGGGATCGGGATCCAGCGGGCTCGGAGCCGCGGGCGGGGCTCGGGCCAGCAGCGGGTCCTCCGCCCCGCCAGGAGTCGCTCTGGCGCGGCGGCGGCGGCACTTCCGTCGCGGGCGGCGGGCGGGCGATGGCGGCGCAGTTCCGCAGCTACGTGTGGGACCCCGCGCTGATCGTGGCGCAGATGGTGCTGCTGCAGGCGGGATACTACAGCTCGCTCGGGCTCTGGCTCGCCCTCCTCGGCACCCTGGGCAGCACCGGGCCCTCCCTCCAACAGGTGTTCAGCGACGAGGTGAGGGCGCGGCCCGGGAAGCCGCCGTGGGCACAGGCCCCTGGAGCGGGGGGATTTGCTGGGGCTCTCCTGAGGGAGACAGAGCCCGCTGCCGTGTGGGCATTCCCGGTGGTAGGGACAGCCCCCGCCCTGGGAGCCCCCCGGAGTGCTGCCCCGTGTAGCAGCCCCCCAGTGCTGACCTGCTGTCTTGTGTAGGTGCCCCAGTGTGGAGGTAAAGCCGTCCCTCTGAACAGGTGGTACCCGGGCTAAGACAGCACTTCGGTGCGTGGGGGGAGGACAGTCACCTTGTACAGATGGTGGCCCTGTGGAGAGGGAACACCTCGCTCTGTAGGTGATACCCCCTTATAGAGATACCCTTTATAGGTACTCCCGGTATAAAGACAGCTCCCCTGCCCCTAGGAATAGCCCCACTGTGCACGCACATCCTCCACCCCCAGGTTAGGCGGTTCCCCTCAGCACAGAACCAGACCTTTCCCTTTCCCGTAGGTGCCCCCAGACAGACAGACAGACATGTCCAGCTCCTCCTGTAGATCCTGATCCATGCAGGGCTGTGCCACGGGAGACTCGGGCTGCGATTTGTGCCGCGGGTTCCTACTAATAGTCCCATGTAGATTTTAGGCTTCTCAACCCCGCCGGGGAGGCTCTCCATGATGGCTTTCATCCTCAATGCACTCACCTGGTAAGTCTGCAGCTAGCTGGAGCACCTGCATCTTGTCCTTTCGTACCATTAAGCTGTAAAAGAATTCAGTGTGGTGTACTGCCTCTCTCCAAACATCTCCCAAAATCCCTGTGCCTTCTTAAGCATGTCTGCTGAGGGCAGTGGGGAACTGCTGACTCTTGGGTTTCTAGAACCTGGAAAAGTCTTCACTGCCTCAGTTTCCCAGCTGGGAATGAGATTTGCTTTTGCGGGAGATTTTACTAAAAGTTAGTATTAATGGATCTCAGCAAACACTGATCTATAAACACTAATGTATTAGGAGATAGTCTATAAATTCCTGCCTGTTCTCTGCATTGAAATCTAATTTTCCTGCCATCATGTAATTAAAAAGCTGTAAGCCTGCAAGTCTTGCTGCAGCAGCCAGGAGAGAGGTCAGAAACAACCCATTCTTAAAATATTTGAAGAAGTTTTAAACCCACTGCATAATCAGCACTGACAACTGCTGATAGCTCTTGCTGCAGCACCTTTTCCAAAGGCCTGGTGGAGCTCACTGATCCCTTGCCTT
Organism: Pyrgilauda ruficollis; assembly: GCF_017590135.1. Classification (NCBI taxonomy): domain Eukaryota; kingdom Metazoa; phylum Chordata; class Aves; order Passeriformes; family Passeridae; genus Pyrgilauda; species Pyrgilauda ruficollis. Next base: position 3,905,000 of record NW_024526155.1, on the reverse strand, counting down.
TCCTTTGCAGTGCCCTGGGCTTGCTGTACTTCATCCGCCGAGGGAAGCAGTGCCTGGATTTCACCGTCACCGTTCACTTCTTCCACCTCCTGGGCTGCTGGATCTACAACTCGCGCTTCCCCTCGACGCTGACGTGGTGGCTGGTGCACATCGTGTGCACGGCGCTGATGGCGGCCATCGGGGAGTACCTGTGCATGAGAATAGAGCTCCGGGAGATCCCCCTCAACTCCGCCCCCAAATCCAACGTATAGACAGACTGCCTCTGGCAACCACATGCTGCGTTTGGTCATTGTTCCCAGCACAATGCATCCAATGCCTCAGAATCATCCCTCGAGAAGCACAGCAGGTCTGTTTAGACTTTATGATTTTTTTTTTTTTGGACCTCGGTGACTGCATGAGTGTGAGCGTCTCCTCTGGCATCGGCTGACAGCGGGGGAGGAGCAGATGTTTATTTTGTTAACACAAAGTATTAATATGACTGGATGGAGAGTGTGCCCTAAAACTCTTCGCTCACGAGACTGTTAAAAGCCAGGTAGCAAAACTTGGTGTGTGAGGAGCATTTGGAATTGAACTGTGTGGGAGTGCCCTGAATGGGTAACACAATGGTCAGCTCTTCTTGCTGGAGCTGGCACGGTGAGCAGTGGGGCTGGGAGCTGCTGCTTCCAATCTGTCACTTCTTTGGGCTTTGCCTGGGAAAGAGTCAAGGAAGTGAATGTGAGGAAGTCAAGGAAGTGAGTCAAGGATGGGGAGAAAGAAAATAGTTATACTTACCTGAATCACCAGCTGAGACACTAAATAATAACCTGTAACGTTAGATGGGTTTGTTTGCTGTTTCCATGTTTGATACACAGAGGTGACAGACAGCAGTTTGCTGAAGAAATCTTTTGTAATAATAAAAATATAATGTTGCTGTGAGTGTTATGGCTCTCCTGGGAAGGTGAGCACTTCAAGAAATACCAGAGTGTCTGTATCATGGCAACAGAAGGATGCAGCCAGAGAACACTTGGCTGTGAGGTGCCCACTGTCTGGGGCACATAAAATTTCCTACAATAAACATTTCATACCTCTGCTCTGAAAGGAAGGCATCATTGAGTGCTGTCTTGGGAAGTCAGCTGGCATAACCCCACTTCAGAGGGAGTGTCAGCAGTCCAGGATCTCCACATGTCCAACCTGAGCCTGGAGCTGCCCTGGGGAAACCTGCAAAAGTGTCCTGGAGCCATGATGCTCTCCCCCCTTGGATGGGCTTTCCCATCAGGCTTCAGCGGTCCAGCAACAGGTCTTGCCTGGTAGAGGTGATGTTAAGTAAGAGACTGTTGTTATTTCTTGAATATTTAGAGGTCCTTCAAATAAACTTCACCAGGCAGGTACATTCCCTTACTGCTGAGGGTCCAGAGCTGGGTAATTCCTCCAGATCCAACAGCCCAAGCAAGCAGCCCCACATCCTGCCTGGTTTCCACTGAGGGATGGCCATGTTGTGCAACCCCAAACAAGGGCAAAGCCATGTCTAGAGACAGATTTTTCTCCCATGCAGCATCTTGCTGCAGTAACTTCCCTTTGTATTTTAGTATTGTAAGTTTTAATTTGCATAAATCGTTTGCTAATTCAGTTTGTTGAAAAGTGGTAGGATGATGTGAGACTGATAAACTCTCTGAAGCTGCTCTTTTGAGTTCTGTTACGGGGCAGCTGAGCTGTATTTCAATCCCTGCTCTCCCACTCAGACACTGTAAATGAGGGCAGGATGACATCCTGCTGCTTTACATACTCAGCAGGTCTGCAAAGGAGGATTTCTGTCTAAACAAGTGTAACCTGCACTTTTTAATTTATACTGGGGGATTTCACCAGGAGCCCTTCCTGACCAAAGCCCCTGTAAGCAGAGTTTCAAACAGCAGCAGCCTTTCAGAGGCAAGAGTTTACACAAGTGTTTCTCTGGGCAGGAGCCAGCCTGGAGGCCACCCCGAGGTCACTTCCTAGGGCTGCCCCTGCAGCAAGACAGTCCATCCCTTCCCAAAATCTGCTCATTTTTCACGTACAAGGATACTTGCCTTTCTCCCAGTCACCTCAGCCTGGATACAAACTGGTCTCCAGTAGGTGCCAGTATCTGCCTCAGAAAGGAGCCAGGAGTGTGCTGTGGTTGGGATCAGGGCGGGGAGCAGAGGGCAGTGCTGCCTCGGGGTGACGAGTACTGTCGTGCTCTTAGTCATGTTTTAAGACTCCTGCAGGGTCATTTTATCCTCTGCTGCTTCTTGGTGCTATTCTTGAGAAAGAACATCCCAGTCCTGCAGGGACAGGGAAGGCCTGCAGGTTTACTTCAACGCTTAATACCGCACCAAAGCCTTGTGTGAACTCCTGTGTTCAGGGCTGTTCTTGAGGCAAGCGGGAGCTGAGGATTAATTACAGTGAATTTGAGAGCAAGGAGACAAAGCCACGTTCTTCTGCTCCCAGAGTTGCTGTGGGTCTGTATTAACAGAGCTGCCACCTTTGTTCTCCTGCAAGAACAAAGGTGAAGCCTTTGGACTAAGGAACATTTAACCCATTTCTTTTTGAATACCCAAGATACGCTGTAACAGCTTCAGCGGCTTCCCTGGGGGGGAAATCTGGGGACAGCTTTGTATCTGGAGAAACTCACAGCAAAGCCATGAGAAGAATCCTTGACAAATGGGGCTTTAACACTGAGGGCTGCAGGACATCCCAGAAGCTGCACTGCAGCACCATGAAGTGTGCTGTAGGATCAGAAATCTTTCTGAAAGGCTGCTGACTGCCTAGGAGAAATGAACCTGTGTATTACTTTTTTTTTTTTTTTTTAAGGACTTCTACGTTGTCCTAGTCATAGAGGAAGTTCTGCTAAAAATGAAATACTGATTGAGGAAACTCATCACTCCCATACTGTGAGACCTAGTTTTCTCTCACATGCTTTCAGTCAGATTTCGAAGCACCTTTGGCTTACAAAAAAAAAATCTGCTGCTCCATACCAGAACAGTGGCAGATGGTCTTTGTTTCTTAATGAATCTTTGGGGTTTTTTTTTTGTGTGCAATAGTTGAGGGATTTGCTTCCAGGGAAGATATGTCCCAAGACCTGTTCTTCTCAGAGACAGTGGCAATCATCCATTTGCATCCATAGTTTTGCAAAAAGATTTCTTGCCAATCTGATTCTTTTACCTTCCCTTTCCCCAAAGCTGCTTCAATGCAGAAAATTTTAAGAGAGGAATTGCCAAATTCAAAGAGAAGGCAAGGGTTGTGGGATTTTATGGGGCTGTGCTTACTTCTTTTCCAAATGGCATTAAACAGTTGTTCTAAACAAAGAACGGGTGCAGGATTCAGAGCCAAAATACTCCAGTCTTGGTTTTGTACATGACTCTCCCCTGCTTCAGCTTTCTCTAGCCACTAAAGTTAACAGGGGAGGGGGGAACAGGATCAAAGGAAAAACAGTGTTGTTGGTGTGGAGTACAAAGAAAGAAATGAAGCTGAATCTGAGTGGTTCACTCCAGGTTTTACCATGCTCTGATTTACCTTTCTCCACTGCTCACCCTAAGGCTTTGTGCCCCAGATGCTGAGTACTGAATACATAAGTAACAACTTGTGCACTGAAGTGCTGTCTGAACACCAGCTGCTCTGCCCTGCCTTATTTCTTGGAATTTGCTCCAATTTCTTCATTATCTCCTGCTGCTGCTGCAGGAGCAGAGGGTTGAGGGATAGTGAAGGTAAGAGGAAGAACACGTGAATGCCAGAGGAAAGCTGCATGACTCAACACCAGTGTTAGGACTAAGATCCTTTGCTCTAGAAGCTTGCCCAGTGCCTGGAATGCTTCTGGTGGGATCTGTGGGGTTAGCAGGGCCCTGGTTTCCCTGCTCACACTGAGCACACACCCCATGGCCCTGTGCAGCCAGGCAGGGCACAGAGATCCATCAGCAAGCATGAAACACAGACTGCCTTGGGCTAACCAGTAATGTTGTGTTTCTCCAACGTACTCAGAAACCACTTGCAAAGCCTCTCTGTTCCAAATACTTCCATGCTTGTACTGAAGCTGCAAAACTGACAAGACTGAGCCACAAAGGAGACAAGAGGAGACTGTGCTGTCGAGCAAGAGTCAGGACAAATAACTTCTGCCATGCTGTTGGCTCTACAACAAGCTTTAATACTCTGGAATTACACACTTCTACCCACAGCTGCTTACAGGTACTTTGGGGAAAGCTTTAAAGCAGAAGAGTTGCTATAAATCCCTTTTGTCCTCCTAGCTTGATACTCCCTCTCCCCCCAAATATTTTTCACCTCTGTCCATAGAAAAGGGATTTACACATAACACAGCAGTTAGTCAGGAATTCAGATGTGTGCAAGAGAAGTCATGCAACTGTGATTATTGTTCAGCAGGGGTTTTAACACGTCCTCAAAGAAGAAAGGCCAGTACAGGGTAGTAAGGTCTCCCTTCAGCCTGTGACAGGACAGACACCATCCCCTGCACCTCATGGAGGGGTGGGAAGAACACCCATCTTGTTTTGAGTGTCCAAATCAAAACCCTGGAGAGTTGATCTGGTGGAAAGAGTCAGCAAAGTAAACAGGTTTCCTTCCAGTTGCCATAAAAGAGTGCAGAAGTATCCAGCATTCATAATTTTCCAGAATTTATCATTTCTCCCCAAATCCTGTGCCCTGTATTTACAAGTTCCCAAATCTCCCGACAGCCAGATCTGTGCCTGTGCCTTGAGGCAGAAGGGGGAGAGGAGTTACTCCAAATTACAGAGACATTTCAACACCCTGGAGATGCTGCCAAGCTCTTCCATGTCTCACAGGCGCAGGATGGAGCCGGGAGTTTCTGAGCTCCACACAGTGTATTCCTCAAAGGTTTGGAAAATAGATCTGAAAGATGCCACGCCACACACTGCCACCACTTTTGTTGGGATACTCACAGAGCTGCAGTTTATAAGTTCAGCCAAGTGACGATGAGGGGGATGCTGAGGATGGAAATGTTGGGAACGTGGGTCCAGGCAGAGCTTTGGGCCATGCTGGGGCTGCAGAGGTCAAACAAACTGCCTTGAAATTTGTTTTTTCGGGACTCCCTTCTCAGCATCTCCCAGACAGCTGCTGCTTCCTTCTGGCAGTCCCAGAGCACTGTCAGGGCACAGGTGTGGAATTCATCCCAATACCTGCAGCCAGGGAGACACCACACTGTCAGTCCCTTTGCACTCCCACAGTGTGGGATGCCAGGGAGAGCCTTGCTGCCCTGAGCCTGCCCCCTGAGCAGCAACAGCCTCGTGTTTTGTGCAAGTTTCCCAGACTATTCATCCCCTCCATCATCTGCCAGAGCATCTTGGCTAAACTTCCAAATCTCAAAACACTGAAATTATTTATTCCTCTCCCCCCCTCCCCCTTTTCTCTGGAAGTCAATAAAATCCATTATTTGCCATCAGCAAATGTTTCCCTGAGTATCTCACACAGGCTGCAAACAAAGGCCCAGCACATCTCATTCATCACTTTCTCCAAGCAGAGTCAAGGGCACATGGGAGCACAAAGCATGGAGAAGGACAAGAGCTCCCACAGGCTGTCTCAGCTTTTCCTGAGGTACGGGCAGGGGCAGGAGGAGTTATTCACTGTGTTCTCATTAGAATAAACTCCATTTATCTGCTGGGTATTACTTTCACAAGTAGAAGCTGTTGAGTGGAAAGAGGGTTTTGGAGACTACCAGAGGGAAAAGATAAAACAGGCAAAGATAACCCATGGTCCTGCAGGAATAAAGCAGGAGCTGCTCTGCTGTCCTGTCCCACATGGGCTGGGCTGGGCACCACGCCCAGCTCCCTGCAAGAGGGAGACAAGAGTCTAGAGGACAGGAGCAATTGCTCTGACACCTTCTCTGTCTCTGCCAACACACCGGGCACACATGTCACCTGTCAGGAAGGGGATGCAGTCCAGCTGGCTGAGAGGGGACACTGTGCACCTGTAAAGGACAGCATGGTGCTGTCTGAGTGCACTGTGCTGGAGATGACACTTTGTGCAGACAGACAAACCTGAGCACTCTGCTTGCTTAGACCCGGGGCTTACGTCAGAACGCCAGCTGTGAGGGAGTTCATTAAACAGAGTCACTGTGGCAGAATAAACGTCCCCAGATAATGAGAAAAGCTGGTGCCAACCCTGGCAACCTCCAGCACTCGCTCCCGACCTGCCGCAGTAGCAGGCAGCTCTGACAGGTAAGAGTTAAACCTGACCCATGTCTTCAGGCAACACAAGCTCAGGAAGGTGAAGGGGAACAGCAGCTCTGGCCTGGATCTGCTTTCAGCTGGGAGGGCAATTCCCAGCCTTTCACCCTTCACAGCCCCCATCTGCTCAGGCAGGCAGGCTGCTGGCAAGTGCCTTGCCAGGCCGGCTCTGGGGCAGCACTGCACATGAGCTGAGACACCACCAGCCCCCCAAACAGCTCCTGGCTCCCTGTCCATCCCTCACCCACCCTCCTGGAGAGGGGACCAGCTCCAGAAATGTTTTCAAACAGCCATGGATAAGGCTGAGCATCAAAGGTAAATAATTCAGAAATATTTCCTGGCAGGAAGCTGGGACATCATCAGCTTCCTGCCAGGGAAGATCCCAGGACCTGTTTGGGGATGGTCTGTGCCTCTGAGCTGCAGGAAAAACTCAGCTCACATGTTTCACATGAGCTTCAGCAAAGGAATCGCTCTTCCAGCAGCCAGCAGCAGCATGGGCTGGGCTGGGCTGACTGCTTCGGTGTTTTCTAATACCAAGAAGCCTCTTTTAATAAAACGCCAAGCAAACCAAAAAGTATCGATTCTATCCAAACCAGAGCAGTTCCCATTGGAACCCACACAGGCAGGCCCCAGAGAGGCTCTTCATCCCGATCCAGGCTGTCTCCTGGAGAAGGGGGAATACAGAGCAGGTCACAGCCTGCAGGGTGGTTTCCCGCAGCTCAGAAAGCACGACCCCAGGGCACTCAGCCCTCCACCTTGCTCTGCCAGGTTTCCACCGCCCCCAGGCACGTGGGTTTTCCCTTCATTGCTACCTGCATTTCCTGGTAACTCCTGTTTACTCCCCACAGCTCGCTCTGAAGATGCAAAGCTGCCTCCATTTATCTCTGTGAACATTTTACATCCGCCTTGCTGCTTCTCCTCATCTGCTTTTTAATCGAACTTTTCCCCAAACCTGCCCAACACCACCCCTCACTGCCCAGCTCTTCTTCAGTTCTGTTAAAGTTAACATCCTCCCAATATCTCAGGGCACCGCTACAAACTCGGGCAAACCAGGGCTGGGACAAATCCAAGCCTGAAGGATGAAGGGTTTAGGCAGGGAGGGAGAAAGCTTTTTTTGGGCTGCACGTGGTGGCCGGTGCAGGCTGCTCCCGGCAGCGCTGGGCACCGGGGCAGAGCACTGCCTGAAACCTGGGGTCCAGGGGAGATTTTCCGGGGGTGCAGAGCGGGTCGGGTCCCTCCAGCCCTGCTCCTCCTGGCTGCAGGCATGCAGGGACTGATGGGACCAGTGCTGGGGGCTGCAGCTGCTGCCAAGGACCAGGGATACAAACTCCTGTGGGAGACAGATAGGAGATGGATGGACAGACGGACAGAGAAAAGAAGCTCGCTGGGTCAATCTGAAACCGGAGTGAGGTGTGGAGCACATGTATGTGTGCAGGCACGACGGGACTCGAGAGGGCAGGAGACCAGACAGGGACAATGCCAGAAGCCAAGCTGGCCGTGCACCGGACTCACCTGCAGACCCGGCGCAGCCCCTGCAGCTCGATGCCCTCCTCCTCCTCGTACGTGGCCATGCTGTCCCCCAGCTTGAGGACGCAGTCCGAGAGGCCGCGGTAAGCGTCGGCGCAGGCGGGTCCCGCTGCCAGCAGCCCGGCCAGGTGCCCTGCCAGCACCGGGGGGCGAAGTGAGCACCGGCACCTCTGGGGACAGAGCCCACCCCCGCCCCGGGGTGCCCCGGCTGGGCGAGCGGCCCCTTCTATGCGGGACAGCCTCGAGCCCCCGCCGCCCCCCGGCTGTGCCCGGCGTCGTCGGGGTCTGCTCAGAGCCCGGTGGACACGGGGGGACCCCGAGCCCAGTCGGCCCGGGCTGCCATCCCGACACCGGCACCCGCGGCGGGGGACAGCGACCGGGGGGAGGACGGCCCGCGGGAGCCGCCGGGGGGAGCCGCACGGACGAAGGGAGAGAGGGAGGGAAGAAGGGGACACATCGCCGCATCACTCCCTCCCCCCGGACACCGCCCGGTCCCCCCGCCCCGACCCCCGCCCGGACATCCCCTCACCCAGGGCGAGGAGCAGCACGGCCGGGCCCCGCCGCTGCCCCATCCCTCCGCCGGGCTCGGCTCCAGCCCCGCTCCGCTGCCAGTGCCGGTGCCCGCACCACCGGGGCCGGCAGCGCTCCCCTCCCTCCCGCCTCCGCGGGGAGGGCACCCGTCCCCAGTCGCCGCTAATGAGCGGCTTCGGCCGCGGCTAATTAAGGAGGGGGCTGGGCCGAGGCTGTCGAGCGTCCAGGGGCACCTCCGGCCCCTCACCCCGCAGCCCCGGGATCCCGCAGCCCTGCACCTCCCTGCATCGCATCTCGCAGGGACTCTCTGCCAGCGCCCACCGCTGCCCACACTCTGCATCCACCTCCAGGAACCAGCGCCCACGGGGCCCCGGTACCAGCATCCTCACCCCAAAGGCCCCCACCCCCTGCCCACCGCAGCCTCTGCTGCCCACTCCAGCTGTGACACCAGTGGGGGACATGGGACAGTGCCCGCTGCCAGCAGCAGGATTCCAGGCAGGGCGAGGATCTCTTTGCCCTTTTTGAGTCTCTTGAACAGCACAGGAGAACACGATGAAGGGTGGGAAGCAAAACTCAGAGTGTTTGAAGGGTCAAAGGACTAAACATCAGCACCTACAGCTCCAAACCTTCTGCCCAGACCCTGGCTCAGCAATTCCCCAGGCTGCATGATCTTTGTGGCATCAATTGGGATTTTGCATGTCTGTGGCTTGATCCCAGCTCTTGCCCCAGGAATCCCTTTGGCTCCAGCAGGAAGGGGAACAGAAAGTTTCTGGCCTGCTTTGGTGGCATTGCTGTGGAGGCTGGTGATGTCAGACCCTTCTCTCTGCTGGTGACAGCTTTGCTCTTGGGGACACTGCTTTGCACCAGCCCATGAACATGATTAGGACCCTCATAAGTGGGACCCCTCTGTGCACAGGTACCCTCACCCCCGCGGCAGCTGGGCCTCCACCTCCAGCGCCAGGAACCTGGAGCAGTTGGAAATCACAACTCTGCAAACTGCAGGTACCCAAATCTAATGCAAAAAGAGCTGGGATGTGAAAACCAAAGACTATTTCTTTGCAAAAGATCAACAAAAACAACTAACTACAACATTTATTTACAGATGAGTGCCATGTGCTGCATCTTCATCAGCCCTGGAAGTAAATCAAGCAGCATGTTCATTTCAGTTAGGCACATTCCATTTGCCACCAGCCTGGGACACGCAAGGGAGAGCCTGGCCCAGAGATGCCACCACATGCCCACAGCTACCTGCAGGGACAAGCCAGCCCCAAGGGCTGTTCCCAAGAATCTGCACAATGCCCCAGGACACACAGGGCTGCTCCATGGCACCGAGAGCAAAGTCTGTGCAGAATAGCTCAGCTGCCTGAAAGAAGTGGGATATGTTGAAGAGGAAATTCCTCTGGGACAGGCACCCTCTTCCAGCTCTGCCTGCTCCTTTGGCCGAGGCTGGTGTCCTGCTGCCTGCACAGCACCTCTCAGCCCTACCTGCTCTCGTGCCAGCAGCTGGCAAGCAGGAATGTCTGTATGGCATGGGGCCCGAGGACGTGGGGACATGACACCCCCGGGGCTTGGCAGGAGCCTCTCCCAGCACCACACAGTGACTGTTAGCACTGCGACAGGAGGTCTTCCCTCGGGACAGGGCATGGCCAAGGAACTAGCTGGTTCCAGGCACAGAGTGCTGGTGCAAACCCCATCCAGGCCCCCCCACCTCGCCTCGCCTGCGGAGATTCTCGTTTCTCGGCAGCCACATTCCTTTGAGGGTGTTTATGGCTTTTCTGTCTCCCCGCTGTCCCAGGCTAAAATCGCCCCTTTTAAGGGAGCCGCAGGACCACGGGTTGCTGGAGCTTTGCCGGCTGCAGGCTGCTCCCTTGCAATGTGTCTCCTCATTTACTGGAAAAGCAGCCTTGCCTTGCCTTGTTTTTTTTCTTGACTCCACAATTTTCTGATGGAATCAAGCTGCAGTTCACTCCCAGCCCCATCCACGCATGCCTCCCAGAGAATAAATCCATTTTCACCGGCAAGTGATTCACCTGTGCCTGGAACTGGTTTGTCTTTTCCTGAGCTGCCGATTCCTCCCCAGCTCCATCCTCACCCCGCAGCTCCCTGACTCACCTCCCAAACCTCTAATAAACGGGAAAAACCTGAGCAGGAAGGGCAGGAGGAACAAGTCACCTTACATTTTCTCACAATGACGGGCACTTTGATGCTGCCCCCCCTGGGGTCTTTTGGCAGGAGCTGGACTCCGTGTCGTGGGGAGAAGAGGTGACATTCCGACCTGGGCTCGTGACCCGGGCATTTGCGGTAAGGGCGGGGGCTGTTGACACCAGACAGTGCTGAGAGCCTGCACGGGAGGAACAAGGGAGGCAGGGATGCTGCGGCAGCCGAGACAGACCCTGCAGGTTTCTGGCAAGATATTCTTAGGGCTCCGTACCAGAAGTGGAGACTCTCCACTGAGTCCAGCGTCACTTCTGTCCCTCTCATCTTTTGGCCCGGGGCAGGCACGCTTTGCTAGGAGTAAAAAAAAAAAAATTAAAAAAAAAAAAAAATCATTATGTAGAGCTGGCTTGCCTGCAATGGTTTAATTGGAATAAAATGTGTGCCCCGCTGAGCGGCACGGCTTGTGCTGAAGAGCCAGGATGAGTCAGGCTCGGTGCCGATGATATCAGTGCTTTTCCAACGCCCTCCCGGCAAGGCAGGATGAAGGGGCCACGACAGCGAGGGATCTGGGAACGTGTCACTCTGCACGGGCAGCACCCATGTGTGCTGTCCCCGCAGCGGGATTCGGGATGCACTGAGCTCTGGGGACCTCGGGGTGCTCCGGAAACTCGTGTGCGCACAAACAGCCTCCACGCCTCGCAGCAGTGCCTGCTGCCAAAAGACACAGACGTGTCACATAGCAGAGACCTGAGCTAATTCCCCGGCCCTGCCTCCTCGCCCCTCCCTGGCAGGGCCGGCCAGGGGGGCAGTCGGGACGGTGCCGACAGGCTGGTGCTGCCCGGAGGCCACACCGAGCTGTGAAGAAGCCAGAGCCGGCAGGTACCCAGCAGAGATTTGGTCATGCAGCTGCTCAGAGACCATAACCCCCACCCGTGCTACACCAGCCCGGTCCCCCCAAACCGCAGTGCTGGCACCCCGCACTATGGGCAAACATCAGGCAGGAAGGACTGGGAGTGCTTATGGACAGGGATAAAACATTTACGTGGACAAAATTCAAAACCACCGTGAAAGCTGAAGCCAGCCGCGGGGCGCAGGCTCCGGGTACCCAGCACAAAGCCGGTTTTCGGCAGCAGGAGGTCCCAGGGGACATAGGGGGGACAGCAAAGCAACAGTAGCCAAAATAGAGCTGGGACACAAACAATACCCAGTTATCTTTTGTTATGCAGACAGCGAGAGGAACACACTGAGAACGGGACAGGCGGGACACGCCACAGACACTGGAAACTCCCTTCCAGTCACAGCAAAAGTCACAGTGGATGTCCCCCACTCCGGCTTGGCACTGACCAGGCTCCGGGCAGAGCTGGCGCTGGGCACGGCGAGGCACTGACTCACCCTGCTGAGACACAGGAAGGAGGCGGCGGCCAAGTCCTTGGCCCTGCCAAGGAGCAGCCCCGATGTGCAGGGCTGAACGTGGGAGAAAGCACCCAGAGTGGGGTCTGCCGGGGATAAGGGTCTCACGAGGCCAGGAGTGAGATGGGGAGGGCCCATCAATACATGGTGCTGTCCTCTCTCCCGCGGGAATGCGTGAGCTGAGCATTTTGAGAAGGAAAGAAAAAGCAAGAATGAATGGTAACTGCTCTCCGTGCCCAGGCAGAGCCCCTGCCTCCCCCCGCCTCCCCCTGCCCACCTCCTGCCACGCGGGGCACAGCTCCTGCCGGAGCAGGGCACCTGCAGCCCACCACCGCGGGCACTGATCTCTGCCTGGGCGGCTGTGGGGGGGAGGGACCCTCTGCAGGGACCCACTCGGGACGGGGGACCCTGCATGGGGACACTCCGTAGGTCCCGGCAACGCAGATAACCGGGTACCGCGCACGGAGACCCTGCTCTCCGTGGGGACCCTTCACGGGGACCTTCTGATTCTCCCTGTGCACGGGAGACCCCATCCCCGCCGCAGGACTCCCGGCGGCCCCGGGCTGCGGGTCCCCGGCGGGCGGGGGCGCGGTGCCGCGGTGATGGGCGCGCCGGTACCGCCCCGTGCCGCGCCGAGCGCCGCCCCGCAGCGCGCCTTGGGAGAGCGGCGGCGGCGGGGGGGCCCGCACTGATCCCCGTCCCCCGCCCGGCCCGGCCCGGCCCGGCCCGGCCCGGTCGCAGCAGCCGCATGTCGGGGCCCGGGGCGCAGAGCCGCAGCCGGCGGCTGCCCGGTAAGTGCCGGCCGCGGGGTGGGCTCGGCGGGATGGGAGCGGGGCACCGCACCGGGCGGGCGGGCAGGGCTCGGGTGCCACATCCCCTCCATCCTCCCCGCAGCGCCCACCTGATGCCCCTGGCAAAGCGGCTGTGCCCCACCTGCCGCCCCCGGAGCCTCCAGCCCCGGCCGCCCCCGAGCCCCTCGCTGCACCAACCTGCTGCCGGCCCCGGGGCTGCCCGCGGAGCTCCGTGCCTGGGACGGGGATGCTCGGGGAGCGGGGGGATTTGAGGGACACCTGCTTGGCAAGTGGCAGAGCTAGGAAACCTGTTGGGTCGCGGGTTTGTTTTGGAGCGGCATCGGCAGCCCTCGGAGCGCCGTGGCTGCCGGAAGGAGCGGATCCCCCCGTGCCCGCAGGGCTGAGGATGCTGGGCAGAGCAAACTCAGTGGCGAGCGGCGGGGCGAGCGGCAGCCGGAGCAGCGGGGCTTGTAGAGGAGCAGCCTGCCAGGCACCGTGCCCGGGTTGTGCCTGCCGTGCCTCGGGCACCGCGCTGCTCCGTTCTCATGCTTCTCCTCGCATGAAAGGAAGCAGGGCCCCGCAAATAGCAGGGTCTTATGACACAGCCTCTGCCGGGGAAGAGCTCCGGGCGGCAGGGAAGGATATTTTTAGTGCTGAGACGCAGGGGATTTGGAGATCGCTCGGAGGAGTGCAGGCGATGAAACCACGGCACACACAGGGGTTACGAGGTGCTGTGTCCTTTCTCTCCAGTCCCCCCTCCTGCTTTTCCCAGCAGGCAGCCCTGCCAAAACCACTGCCTCCCTCTCACTCGCCCGGTGCATTTCCTCTCATCGGGACTACGGTTATTTTTTGCTGTGCTGCAACACGAGGTCAGATGTGCCGATGGAGAACTGTGCAGGGCATTAACACTCAGGCAGCCGGTGTCTGAGCATCCCATCTCTGCGTGGCCTGACCCTGTGTGATTCTCTGGGCATTCCCAGCTCTCCTCGCCAGCCGCTTCTCCCAAGGCTGAAGGAGCTGAAAGCCCTTGGGAGTTATCCTTGTTCTGCAGGGGTTATGCTGGGGCAGGGTGACAGGGATGCAGCTTGCCATCTCTGCACAGCCTCCCAGAAGATGCCGAGGCAGCTGAGGAGCTGCACTGCCCCCCACCCGTCTCCTAGCAGACCTGTTTTTGGGGGAGGAAGGTGCATTCTGGCAAGTTGGAAGCAGTGGGGCATACTGGACTTCTCTGGAGGAGCAGAGCCAGGGGTTTGGGCTCCAGAAAGGCTCAGGGAGAAGGGCAAAAGCAGCTTACTCCAACCCTTTCATTCATCAGAGAACTGACCCATGCTTGGAGCAACCTCCACTTAAACTCTGCTCACCCTGCTAGCACCTGCTGCTCCTTTCCACAGCCCGTATTATTTTTCAGGACCTTCTTTAAATCCCTCGAAATCTCTGCAAGATATTGCAGAGCTGTGGCCTCGAGAAAAGGCCATTCCTATCCTTTCTTGGCCTTGTGCCTTCAGTAACAATCCTTCTCCCAACCCAAACACACCCCTCCTATTTACCGGCACAGAGGGGTGTGCCATGATCCCGATGGCTGTAAGGGTTGAAAAGCACATTCCCTCCCAGCAGAAAGGCAGCTGGGTCCGAGTACATCCTGAGCTGCTACTCTCAGCACCCTCCAGCTCTGTCTGACCCCTGCTCCATCCAAACTGCATCCAGGGGTTGCTCCTCTCCCAAGCCTGCTTTGGCAAAGGTGTGGATGGGAGAGCTGACAGAGTTTTGCCTCCCAACCCTCCCACGCCTTTCCCCACCACAGCGTGGCCACGAGCCCACACAACGCGAGGGGTGGTGGCTCTTTGGTGTGCCCTGTCAGGGCAGAGGGACCACCGGGGCCATCGTCCTCGCCCTCAGCCCACCCTGCGGCATCTGCCTAGCAGCAGGTGAGAGGAAATCCCTGCGGGGAATCCTGCCCTGTCCTGCCCGCCCAAACTCTGCAGCAGCGTTTGGCCCCGGTTCGTGTCCAAGCAGCGCTGGCGAACAAGCCGTGAGAGCCGGAAGGATCTGAAGGCAGCGGGGCGCTCGGAGCCGCCGCAGCCGCGCTGGGCGGTTCAGGCAGCGGGGCAGAGCCTGGCTCTGAATGCTGATCAGCCTCCCGCCCCTCGGCTCAGCGGGCTGGAGTAATAACCATGACAATAGTAATAAAAGCCAGGCCACCAGCAGGTACCGACAGATCCCCCACGGTGCACAGGGGCCGCATTGTGTGTGCTAACGTGTCCCGCGGTGGGAACATGCCAGCGGGATGAGACAATCCCCGCGCCTGGCAGCCGCGGAGTGTGACCGGCCGTCACATGGAAGGGCCGCGGCAGGGAACGCCGCGCTCCTTTATTTCCCCGGCGAGGGTTGCCGAGGGGCAGCCACACTGGCAGGGCTGTTCGCTCGCCCTGGGCCCGGAAGAGCCGTGCGAGGGGGGAAGGCTCCATCCCCGACTCTCACCGCGGTCACGGGTCAGGCAGGGCCAAGCACAGCCCCAGCTGCTGTCTCCCGCTGCCGGCGTTCCTTACATAATGGGATCTCAGTGCTCGTGCCCAACTCCCCGACCAGAGCTCGAAAACAAGTTCATAAACAGGTCCTGCTAATTTCTCCCTCAAGAGAAACCGTGGCGCCCACAGGAATGCTGCCACCAGCAGCCGTCATCACTCTCCCCAAGCACACTTACTCCGAGTATCGGTCACGTGCCGGGAGAGCATGAGCAGCCCAGCTCAGCCGCATTCATGGCGCTCGGGACAGCACCCAAGAGCACTCTGGTTTATTTTGTATTTGCACTGCAGAAGGATTTGGACACTGGTCCTTACCTCCACACTGAGGTCCCTTTGGCGGGACGTCCCGTGGAGAGCTGGTCTGTCACCCTGAATCCTGGAGCCAGCCCAGCCTCTGCACAGCTGGAGCCCGATGGGCTCTCCTCGGTGTGGTGAACCGCGGCAGTTTGCCATGGATTCAGCACAGCTGGGCCGGGGAGCACAGCTCTGCCTGGGACAGCCAGCTGCTGAAGGGAGACAGCTCCATAATCAGTGCCTTGATCACCCCCTCCTTGTCCCTGGCCTCACTCTGTTCTGCAGATGGCACAGGGAGGCTGGAGGTTTTTGCTGTACCCCGGCAGCACCAGGCTGCAGCCACCTGTGAGTTGGCTTTCCCAGGAGGAAAGGTTCACTGGCACCACCATCCTGGGCCCTGCACTGAGGCTCTGCACCAGAGCAGGCACCAGTGCTTTGGTCAGATATACCAAGGCAAAGAGCCCTTCAGGCAGCCTGGACTGCTGCCCCAGGCATTGCAGGAAGACGCTGAGCAGCCAGAAGAGGACCAGAGCCTCTTCAAGAGTTCGTGGTGAGTCGCCCTGAGTCACGGTGCATCCCCACGTGGTGCTGCCAGCACAGCCCAGCCCGCAGGAGCAGCACCTGCAGATGATGGGGTTTCACTGAAGGATGCCCAGAAACAGGATGCAGAGAAGCCCTGGAAGAGCTCTCAGGAAGATGTGACATTGATCTCCATGACATCTCACCAGGCTCAGCACCTTTCTCCAGTGTGGTTCCTGTGCTGCTCCGTGCTGCTGGCAGCCAGCTCCTCTGCTGTCCTTGCCCCTGTTCCTGCCAGACAGGGTGGGAATGCTGCTCCCTCTGTTCCCTCCTCCCCAGCCTGGAGGAGCAGAGGGTTTGGGTTCTGCTCAGGCAGAGCACAGGATGTTTGTTTGGTTTCCTTGGTTATTACACTGCCTGCTCCAATAATCACATTTTCCTTGTGCCGGTTGGGCCAAGTGCAGCAGAAAGGAAATGTGGAATGGCTGAGGTCAAACACCAGCCTGGGAACAGCTGGGGCCACCAGCCACAGCCTCTCTGTGCCACTTGGGTCCTTGCTATTTTGGGTACCCAGCCCAAAAGGAAGCTACCAAGACCGGGGATGCAGCAACAAGCTCCTTCAACAACAGCCCAAGGGCTCCCATCACTCCGTCCCGTGAGCTGGGGACACAAGCACCGGCAGTGAACTGCTTGAGGAATTACAGGAATGAAAATGTTTGTGCAGGCAGAAGCCAAGCTGGCTGTGAGCGGGGATGTGAGAGGGAGCCTGGAGCGTGGGTGCGGCTGCATTTATAGTGACGGTGGTGGCGGGGGCGTGACAGGCAGGGCTGTGCACGGGCAGCGGTGACAGGGTTGCCAGTTCCTTTCATTGCTTATACATCCTTCGGCCCAGAAAGCCTGGAGCACTAAGGCCAGCTGTTGACCCTGGGAGTTCCCCTGCTCGTTAGCATTCACACACAGCCCTCTGTTTGGTAGCAGGGAAACTGAAAGTGTGCAAACCGCGGCTGATCTCACACCAGCTCCCCTTCCCCCTTGAGAACTCCCTTCAGCAGCTGTGAGCACAGCGGATGAGCTCCCCATTCTGGCTGCCCTGCACCTCAGGGAGGGATCTGAGGCTCCAGCACAGCAAGTGCTGGTGATGCTGCTGCTCTGGTGTGTCACATCTCTCCAACGGTGACTAGATCAATGTGTGCTGGTAAAGCAGAGCAGAAGGGAACCACCAACCGTGCAGCACAGCCATGCAGTGTGAGCCGGGACAGGCAGAAGGGCTCCGACAGCCCTGCCTGCTCCAACTCTCCTCACCTTTCTCCCCAGCTGAGATGGAGCAGGCCCAGCGGAACCTGGATGCAGAGCAGATGCAGCAGCAGCAGCTGAAACTGCGGGACAGGCAGAAGTTCTTTGAGGAGGTTTTCCAGCATGATGTGGATTTCTTCTTCCCCATGTCTCACCTGCAGATTGAGCACCGGAGACGTACGTGCTGTGGGCACCAGCACGGGGCTGGGGGGTTTCAGGGACAGTGACACAGGGGTTGGAGATTGGTGGGACATCCCCAGTCCAAACAGGACACCCATGTCCTGAACCAAGATGGGACCACAGTGGCTGTGTGGGTGTGCTGTGGGTTACTCACACCCCTCCACTGAAGGCACATGGGTACCCAAGCTGGTGCCCTGTAGTGCCTGGCTTTGGGCAGGCTACATTTTGGAGCAGGCACAAGGACTGCAGTGACACAGCAGGGGCTTCCAGAGGGATGTTTTAAGGAAACATGATTTTCCTGGGGGCTCTTACCAGCAAGTAGAATTCAGTTCTTTGTGTCAAGGGTGGTCTCCCACTTCAGGGTCCTGCCTGCACAGAGCTGATTGTGCCTTTTGCCTGGCACTATCACTCACCTTTTCACTGGCCTCTGTCTCTGCAGCCCCCTTAGGCAGCATTTCCTCCATGGAGGTGAACGTGGACATGCTGGAGCAGATGGATGTGCTGGACCTGTCAGACCAGGACACTGTGGATGTGTTTCTGGGCTGTGGGACAGAGGAGAGCAGCATTGCTGGGTCTCTGCCAGGTATGTGCAGTCCCAAGCCCTTTGTGGGCCAGGCTGGAAGCCCTTCCTGCCCCCAGTGCCCACACTGGCTCATTCCTCAGCCCCAGCCACCCTGTGGGCAGATCCACACCCACCCAAAGGCAGATATTGGTGCTGGGTTTGTGAAGTTGGAGGGACCTCATATGGGGCTGTTCCACATCAGTATCCACCTCCTCTGCCCAGACATACAGACCCTTGTAAATTCCTTGTGCTGCAGAAGACAGAAGAGGCCAGGCACCTTCCAGAGTGTGAGTCAAATTCCCTTGTCCCGAAGCCTCTCTGGAGCAGCCAGTGCCTTGTCACAACTCCCAAGGTCCCCTCCATGCTGCAGAGCTCATTGTGCTGAGCAGGAAGGCTGCAGAACCAGGGAGCTGGGCTGGGGTCTGCAGGGAAAGTAAGGGGTTCCAGCACATTCCTCCCCACTCACACACTGTAGTGAGGTCAAACCAAAGGTCTCCTTGCCTGCTGCAGCCAACAGCCTCACACAGCGTGGCTCTGGGCCGTGTTTCAGGCAAGATGGAAGAGGCTCCACTGCCAAAAACGGGGAAGGAATGTGCAGCAACTGCCCTGAGCCAAGCCGGGGGTGTGAGGTGGGGAATGGCTGCAGCAGCCACACGGGGAGCAGTCAGGAATGCACAGCCCACTGAGGAGTGAGTCTTGGAGGGGCCATCCATGAAGCTTAGGCAGCAATAAACCTCCAAGAGCCTTTTTCATTCTCATACTGCTCTCTTCTCCAGGGGCAGATGCCAGCCAGTGCCCAGAGGAGATCACCCTGCCAGTGCCCAATGCAGCTGAGAGCAAGTCTCGCATTTCCTCCACGTCCTCTGCCTCCACGGATTTGAACAGCCTGGACACCAGCGAGGAGGGGGCCGAGACCCCCGTGGTGCAGTCGGATGAGGAGGACCTGCAGGAGGACAGTCCCAAAGAGCAGGTGGTGAGAAGCTAGCAGGCAGCTCTGCCCTGCTCCCAGCCTCCTCCCTACGGACTCACCAGCCCAGAAGGAAAGCGGCTGGTGCTCAGTTAACCCCACCCTGGACTGCTGCCCTGCCAGAGGGGAGAGATGGTTTTCCCCTCCTCTCCCTCCATGTGTTCTCCTGGCAGCTAAAGGAGAAGGAAAGGGGTACTGTAAGCTCCCAAAATTAACTCTTCAGGCTTTGCTGCTAACACTCCCTGCTTCACTCCCTACTCCCCAACATGCCCAGCATCCCACAGCTCCACCACCTCCAGAAAGCCATCCCTTGGGATCCCAGTTCCCCCTGCCCTACTGACAAAGGTTCTGTCCAGACAAGCACTTAACGACGGCACAGAGAGAAATAACACTGATCTAACCAAGCAGTGGGTGTGTGTGTCATTGGGGGAAAACAGCACGGGGGATGAGGGTTCAGGGGGGATTGCAGGAGGGAGAGCAGTGCAAAGCCAGGCTGCTCACTGTGCCACGCAGGAGCAGATGAAGCCTCCTGTTGCACAGCCCAGGGCTGGCTCCTGTGCCCAGGCAGGAACAGACAGCACAGGCCTTGGCAGGGAAGGGCTGCAGGGCACGATGGGGAGCAACTCAGGCTCTGCAGAGAGAGGCAGCACAGACAGAATCACAGAAACACAGAAAAATGAGGTTGGAAGAGACCTCTAAGATCACGGAGTCCAACCTATGCCCTAACACCTCAACTAGACTACAGCACCAAGTGCCATGTCCAGTCTTTTTTTAAACACATCCAGAGATGGTGATACTGACAAAGGTTCTGTCCAGACAAGCACTTAACGACGGCACAGAGAGAAATAACACTGATCTAACCAAGCAGTGGGTGTGTGTGTCATTGGGGGAAAACAGCACGGGGGATGAGGGTTCAGGGGGGATTGCAGGAGGGAGAGCAGTGCAAAGCCAGGCTGCTCACTGTGCCACGCAGGAGCAGATGAAGCCTTCTGTTGCACAGCCCAGGGCTGGCTCCTGTGCCCAGGCAGGAACAGACAGCACAGGCCTTGGCAGGGAAGGGCTGCAGGGCACGATGGGGAGCAACTCAGGCTCTGCAGAGAGAGGCAGCACAGACAGAATCACAGAAACACAGAAAAATGAGGTTGGAAGAGACCTCTAAGATCACGGAGTCCAACCTATGCCCTAACACCTCAACTAGACTACAGCACCAAGTGCCATGTCCAGTCTTTTTTTAAACACATCCAGAGATGGTGATTCCACCACCTCCCTGGGGAGAGCATTCCAGTGCTTTATTATTCTTTCGGTGAAAAATTGTTCCTAATATCCAACCTATACCTTCCCTGACGTAGCTTGAGACACAGCTGGCTGAGCGGGGGCTGCTCGTGACCTGGAACCCCCAGCCAGGAGCACAGTGGGGACTTGCCACGCAGATGGGCTGAGCAGAGAACACCAGCAGCTGCTCCCCTCTGCTGCTCCACAGCAGTGGAGGGAGCACCACCAACGTGAGGCCACTTTACAGCCAAAGCTGGGCACAAAGCTGGCCACAGGCCCCTTCATCAGTGGCTGCAGGCCAGGAAAGCGCTGTCCCTGCCCCTGCATCAGCACAGCCGTGGTCACCACGGGGAAAGGAGCCTGGCAGATAAGCAACAGAAGCCAGGGAATGCTCCTCATCCTGGCTGCTTCCCAGGGGGTGTTGAGATATGGCTGCACTGTTCCTGTGTCAACCAGCACTTTGTGGGACCAGCTGGAGTGCTCCGTATCTGAGTGCAGCAGAAATGTGTTGCATGTGCTGCCTTAAGCTGGGAAATTGATCAAGAGAAAAGGGCCAGGCTTCATGACTTTTCAGGCTGTAGCACAGGGACTTCTCTCTCTAGGTATAGGGTCATTAACAGCGCTGGATGGATGTTTTTACCTTTTATTTGGCTGATCACTTCCAACATGCATCTAAACCTTTATTACCTACCAGTATCCCGTTGCAAGGAGTTGCCCAGTGTAAAAAAATACCCAAACCAACAACAGTATGTAAATATGACCTTTTTTTTTTCCTGGACATGTTGACTTTCTGGTTTTATGTGATGTTAGTAATTGGCAAGAGGGGGAAAAAGAGATAGAAAGTAACTCCTTATTCTTCACAAACACTGAATCACATTGTCAGTTGCAAGTTAACCTTGCATGAGGACCTTAGATCTTAGCAAGTGGGTAATCAACAAGGTATAGCAGCTGGTAAGTGGCAACCACACGTTGCTATAATTTTAATGCTTATTTCCTATGGAACAAATCATCACCACACTCAAATCACCACGGGGAGAACAGGAGATGCTGTGAGCTCCGTCGGACCGTCACTGCCTTGCCGTGCCTGCGTTCCCTTCCCCGGGGGCGGCCCCGGCTGGCGGCTGTGGACGCGGGGCGCTCCCGGACGGCTCTGCAGCCGGAGACAGGCGCTGCCCTGCGGGAGGGACACGAGGAGCGAGGGCGAGGCGGCAGCCGCGGGAGGAGCGGAGAAGTGGAAGGCACCTGGGGACAGGCACAGTCCTCGCAGCGTCCTGGGCACCGCCAGCCCCGCGGGGAGCCAGCCAAGCTGGGACGGCGCCAGGGCTTCCCTGCAGCCCCGATTTCAGAGCGGCGGAAGGGAGCCCTCGGAGAGCCGCCCAGCCCCTCTCAAACAGCAGAGCTGGCCGCGATCATCCCCGTGGGTCCTTTCCGCGGAATATTCTGCGGTTCTGCGAAAGCGCTGGCGCTCGCTGCTGGGCCAGCAGCACAGCCGGGCTGGCGCTGCTCCCGCGGAGGCTGCGGGCTCGCTCCGTGCGGCAGCTCCCGGTGCCAGGCCGGGACAGCCCGCGGCCCGGGCGCACACAGCGTCTCCATGGCACCCCCGGAAGCGGCGCCATTGGCGGCGCCGGCGGAAGCGGAAGCGGCGCGGGGCGGGGCGGGCGGTGGGATGGCGGCGGCGTTGCTGCTGCTGCTGCTGGCGGCGGCAGGGCCCGGGCCCGGGCGGGCGGACTCGGGGCAGGAGCGGCGGGACGCGCTGCGGGAGGAGCTGCTGCTGAGCCCGCTGCCCACCGGCGATGTGGCCGCCACCTTCCAGTTCCGCACGCGCTGGGACGCGGACCTGCAGCGGGGCGCAGGTAGGGCGGGCCCGGCCGGGGCGGACCGCGCTGCTATTGGCTGGCGCGGGGGCGGACCGCGCTGCTATTGGTTGAAGCGGTGCGCAGGGGTGGGGCTGTCGCTGAGGGACCACGCGACGTGATGGTTTGCCTCGAGCGTTGACGTCACGGGCGCGAGTGACGTCAGAGCGGGGTGAGGGGAGCAGGGACAGGGCAGAGGCTGTGGGCATGGAGCGGTGACATCACACGGGGCCGTGACGCCAGCGGGCCGCGTGTGGTGGCGCAAGCATTGGCAGTGTCGGGTGACGTCAGGGTGGGGCAGGCCCCGGTGTGATGTCGGGGAAGGGGTCGGGGCACGAGGGGCAGGACTAACGCTGCCCACAGTCTCTCACTACAG
This sequence comes from Pyrgilauda ruficollis, assembly GCF_017590135.1. NCBI lineage: Eukaryota > Metazoa > Chordata > Aves > Passeriformes > Passeridae > Pyrgilauda > Pyrgilauda ruficollis. The sequence continues at coordinate 3,882,564 of NW_024526155.1, read as the reverse complement.
GCTCTTCCCCAAGGCGCTGGGGCGGCTGGTGGCAGCGCTGGGCGTGCGGGAGCTCCACCTCGCGCTCACCCAGGGCTTCTGGCGCACCCGCTACTGGGGGCAGCCGCCCCTGCAGGCACCCGCTGGCGCTGAGCTCTGGGTCTGGTTCCAGCCCACGGTCACCGAGTAGGTACCCCAGCCATGCATCTGTCCCTCTGGGTCCCCTCTGTGCCCACTGCTCCAGGAGCTGTTGTTTGTCTCTCCTGAGGCAGCCACGGTGTGTAAGCAGGCCTCCTGGGTTGAAAAATGTCTGCTGGAAAGAAGAGCCCAGGAGTAGCTCTAAAAACCCACAGAACATGCCCATCTGTTCACAGCACAGGATGTGGTGCTGAGGGCAAATCCTTGTTCACTAGAGGTCCAAGTAATTCCCCTGTGGGCTCTGTGATGACAAGCACTTCATGATGCATAGAGAGAAATAACACTGATCTAAGCAAGCAGTGGGTGTGTGTGTCATTGGGGGAAAACAGCACGGGGGATGAGGGTTCAGAGTGGATTGCAGGACCCCTTGCTGCGCTAATACAGTGGGGCTGTATCTTGATCTCTCATCCATGACTCACTTCCTTTGACTCCCATCCAATACCTGTCACCATCTCCCCTAGCACACCACCCCTGTTCAAGCTGCAGCAGCCCTGTGGGGACTCACAGAGCTCTCTCCTCCCTGCAAGTGTCCCATCTCTTGTCTGCTGCACCAAGGCATTGCTCTGGGTCTCACAGCCCCTTCCCCATTCACACACATCACCTCCTGTGTGCTCCTTGCTCCCCTGGCCTCTCTCCTCACATATCAGCTGTGCCCACTGCCATGTCCCTTGGCTGTGTGATGCCTGTGAGTCCTTGCTGCGTGTCCCTGCTGTGTGTCCCTCAAATCTGATGTGTCAGAATAAAATACCAAGAGAGCTGGGGTGTGCCAGCCCAGCAGTCTCTCTGCACGCTCCATGCAGCTTTGGTAGCCCAGTGTGGTCACTCCACTGTATTTTCTGAATGTTACTGACTTAACACTTGTTGTTTCAAGGATCTGAGCTGCTGAGTAATCTCTGGTGTCTGTTCTCACACACAGTGTTGACAAAGCCTGGAAAGAACTGAGTAACATCCTTTCGGGAATATTCTGTGCTTCTCTCAACTTCATTGACTCGACCAACACAGTGATTCCAACAGCATCCTTCAAACCCCTGGGTTTAGCCAATGGTGAGCCTGGCTCTGCTCTCTCACTCTTGCTTTTCACTTTAGTTCTGCCCCGTGCCACTGCCAGCATTCCAGGTGCAGGTCCTGCAACGACTCTGGGTCTGGGTGTGTACAACAGCATCTGTTAACCTCTTCCTGGAAGGATTTCTTCTCCCTGCAAACAAGGCTTGGAATTAAACAGAGGAAACTCAAAAATAATACATGGCTGATGCTCCCAGGCCCTTATATATCTCTATGAAAGTGTTTTACAAAACAGTGAGGACTACAGTGTTAAAGGCACTCACAAAAAAAGATCTGCTAGGATGTATCCTTACCCATTCTTTGCAATCACTCTGAACAGAGTGGGGTCTGCTTCTGGTGGAGCTCATGGCATTTCAAGCACTGAGAGGGTGGTGGGGTACACTGGGGGTGTAGCAGCTCTGCTGCTGTGCTCATGCCTGTAGCAGTCCCAGCCTGCTCTCCTCCCTCTCCCTGCCCAGGGACAGATCACCATCTCCTGCGTTACGCTGTCCTGCCCCGGGAAGTCGTCTGCACAGAGAACCTCACCCCTTGGAAGAAGCTGCTGCCATGTGGCTCAAAGGTAGAGACAAGTCCTGCTGGCCAGTTGGGCCACTGCTGATGGAGCTGGGCTCCCAGCAGCAATCTGGGAGCATGCACTGGGAGGTTCCCTCAGGGCCTTCCTCTCGGTGGGAGCAGAGGACAGGGCAGGGGCTGAGTTTCTCCTGTGTTCCCTGCAGGCCGGGCTGGCTGTGCTGCTGAAGGCTGAGCGCTTGTTCCACAGCAGCTACCACTCCCAGGCAGTGCACATCCGCCCCATCTGCAGGGTAAGTGCTGGGCTCAGCTCCCTTCCTGAACTCCCCAAGAGAAAATCCAAAGCCCTCTTGTCACACCACAAGGTATCACACTGGTTTGCCCAGCTACCCTGTGATGGGTCCAACTGTCTAACACAGTTGTCATCCGGCTTCTGTGGTAACCCCAACTGAAATCTTGCAGTCCTCCTGGAGTTCCAGCTCCATCCTGGTGTCCTCCCCCTCCAGAAGGTGTGATCAGAGCTGCTTTTCTCTGTCTTGTCCAGGATGCCTCCTGCCTGGCTGTGTCCTGGGAGCTCAGACAGACCCTCACTGTGGTCTTTGACTTCTTTTCCAGTGGCCAGGGAAAGAAAGGTAAGCATGGTGGCTGTTCTCGAGTGCTCCCAGCCTGCAGCACTTGACCTGCCACCTGACCTTGCTTCCCACAGACTGGTCCCTCTTTAAGATGTTCTCTCGCACGCTGACTGACACGTGTCCTCTGGCCTCGCAGAGCAAAGTCTATGTTGACATTTCCCCTAAGAACAAGGTAAACTCATGGGCCTGAAAGCATGCCCTGCTCCCTCAGTTCAGCCACTTCATGTGGCTCTGAAACATCCTCACCTCCATCCTCTGCATGGCCTGGCTCTCAGGGGCTAACAAAGGGAGGTGATTTCCTTGCTCTGAGCAGGGCTGAGGCGATGAGCCTGGTGGTGTTAGCAGGAGCACAGAGCTGGCTGTTGGGTGGCAAAGCTCAGGGCTATCTGGAGGGACTTTGTCAGTGCTGCCAGTTTCTTCAAAAGGGGCACTTTTTCCTTTCATGGTCCATTTGCTTTCCTCAGGAAAAGGAGCTACTGGAAGTGTCCCCCCCTCCAACATCAGTACATGAAGCTGTTGTCCAGGGAGACAAGAAAACCTATGCTGTGTATGACCTGCTGAGCCCCTCGCTCTTCAACACATCTCGCAGCCTCAATGTGCAGCTGAAGTGGAAGCGGCCCCAAGACAGCTGTGAGTGAGCAGAACTTCACTTCATCTGCACCACTGGCCGGGGCTCCAGGGCTGACAATCACCCCACTGCTGTCCTTCCTCTTCCACAGCGGAAATGCCCATTCCCACTCTCCATGCTCAGCGTTACGTGGGGGGGTACGGGCTGCAGACCGGGCAGATCTGCACCCTCATCTACAACACCCACCCCTACCGAGCATTCCCCGTGATCCTGCTGGAGACTGTGCCCTGGTACCTGCGGCTCTACGTGCACACCCTGACTATCATCACCAAAGGGAAGGAAAACAAGCCCAGTGAGTGAATCCCCAAGCAGCACATGCCACCCAATTCCCTTGGCATGAGCAGCTCGTTCCAAAGATGGTGTAGTCCCTCCCTCAGGCCCCAGTGGTCACTGGGAAACTGGATTGTGAAACAAAACATTTTAGGATGTTTTCCTAACCCTAGGTTCAGTGCTCACAGCAGATGAGACCATTAAGTCTGTTTTTTTATGAGGCACATGGATAGTGTTTCATAATCCAATAAGGGTTTAAACCAACATGAATTAATTTTTGTAGCATAGGAAGCTCAATTTAAAACTGATGATTGGATTTAATTTTGCATTTATACCTTTCCTTATGAATACCTGACTGTCATGGGTCAGTAGCTTTTTGCTATGGGTGCATCTTCACTTGCCCAGAAAACCTCTCTCAGGACAGTGGAAGCAGGATCACCCACCTCATGGGAGATGTCCAGGCAATGTGAGATTGGACAAGGTTCCCTGGTGCCATTGTGGAAATCTCTTTGGGGTTAGGTTACATCCACTACCAGCCAGCCCAGGACCGGAGACGGCCTCACCTGTTGGAAATGCTGATCCAGCTGCCAGCCAACTCCGTCACAAAGATCACAATCCAGTTTGAGAGGGCCTTACTGAAGTGGACAGAGTACCCACCTGACCCCAATCACGGCTTTTATGTTGGGTAATGACATTCCCCAGCTCCTCATCCCTATCGGGGCTTTGCATAGGACTTACTGCCCAGGTCTCTGGAGATGTCTTTGCTGCCAGGACTGACACTGGCATGTTCTTTGTCCCCTTAGTTCATCTGTGCTCAGTGCCCTGGTGCCCAGTGTCACTGCAATGAAGGACATGGATGTGGAGCAGAGCCCTCTCTTCACCTCGCTGTGAGTGTGCTCATGCTGGGGAGCAGGGCTGTGACACAACCTGCGGGCTGTGGCTGCTCTCATCCTCTCTGGTGAGCACAAAGCACTGGTTCTGACCTTGCCTTTCCTTCTTCCACTCTCCAGGTTTCCTTCCTCCGATGGCTCCAGCTATTTTGTGCGCCTGTACACGGAGCCACTGCTGGTGAACCTGCCAACACCAGACTTCAGCATGCCCTACAACGTCATCTGCCTCACCTGCACCGTGGTGGCCGTGTGCTACGGCTCCTTCTACAACCTGCTGACCAGAACGTTCCACGTGGAGGAGCCCAGCCGGGGCGGGCTGGCCAAGCGGCTGGCCAATGTCATCCGAAAATTCAGGGGGGTGCCCCCACTCTGAGAGGAGCCAGGGCAGCCAGCACTGCCTGCAGGGCTCTGTGGGGAGACAGACAGCAGAGCACTGCTGCCTCTTGTCTTGCTGAAAGCAGCTTGTTCCGTTTTGCTGCCAGGAATTCTCTTTGGGATCCAATAAGCTGAGAGATCACTTCCATTGCTAAGATGGGAAATGGCTCTAAGCCCATTGACTACTGAACTGCACTGCTGTGGGACGGGGAAAAGTAAAAGACTTCTGTTTGGGAGAGGTGTAACTTACATGCTGGGAATGGTGCTGGAAGTAAACTGGAGTGTTTTGTACATCTGTGCTGCTCCTGGTTGGTTTTGCTTTCTCGGCTCATGGGCAGAGTTGACCCTCTAAGACTGTGAGCTGCCAACTCTGTAGCACACTGCCTGGATCATCTGGGATTTGATGCAGGCAGGACCAGGCAAGGGGGGTTGATCTGCAGAAAAGAGAGGGATTCATCTGTTCTAACATCTCACCTTTCATGGTTGCCATGTTTCACACGTGTCCTGTCAGACTTGGCCACATTGGAGCCAGTTTGCAAATTAATTGTTGGGCACAGTGCATGTCTGCCCCCTCACCAACAGCAAGGGTTTATTTTCTTTCACAAGAAAAAAAAGCTGCTCTTGCTCACAACTTCTATTTGCAGGATTTTGAAACCCTCCACCTACTCACCCCTCTGCCACAGCACAGGATTCTCCTCTGCACCCACAGTGTCCCTGGAGCTTTGGGGAGCCTTGGCTCAGCAGATCCCAAGTGCTGAGCTGCAGCCAGCCCTGAGCTGGGAATGCAGGAACACTGGCACCACTGTGCTCCTCAGTTATTTTCTCAAAATACAAATGACCACCTTGTGGTTCACACAGAGCAGTGGGAGGTCACTGTGGTGCTGCTTGGCCTCTGACAGTGCTGCTGTCAGGGCTACGCCCTTTCCATCTCAGATGTGGCTTTTGTGATTGCAAAAGACACTGCTTACAACCAGCTAAACAAAGGACAGGGAAGTCACTGGAAGAAATACTCCCCAGAAACAAAGCAGAGCACAGCCAGAAGTCCTTTAAAAGCTTCTGCTTGAACAGAAAAGCCATAAAAACCCCATGGCCTCCTGCCCTGCACAGAACAAGCTGTTCCCACTAGCCTAGGATTACCTTTCCCTTCCATGCCAGAGATGCTTTTTACTCTGCAGCTCCTTACAGATCCACTCCACTGCATGGCTCCATGCAGCCTGCAGAGCCTGCTGAAATACGAGTTTTGGATGATTCCTCTCTGTTCCTGCCTGCTGAAAAAGGTGCCACAGGGCTGGGAGCTTACAGTCCTGCCAGCCAGGCTTCAAGCGCAAAATGGAATTTCTTTATAGAAAGCCAGAACTACAACCAAAACCCAAGCAAGCACACAGCTCCCATAGCAGTCTTAGGCATGAGGGTTCACATTGCAGTTTGCAAAAGGATTTGCAGACCTCAAGTTGTATCAGTTGGATCCAATGTCAATCCTGCAGGCTGCAAACAGCAGCATGTGCTGGAGCAGCTCGGAGCAGTCCAGTTCCCTGTGTGAAGCCTGCTGGCTGCTGGTGTTGGGTGGGATCCTGAAAGTCCCCTAAGTGCCATGGGAATCATGGCTGGCATCTAGTAGTTATTTTCACTATGAACCATCAGAGCTGGCATCAGCCAAAGGCTTTAGGGCCATTCCTGTGCAGTGCCATAAACCAGGAATTTTAAACACCCCATAAAGAGGTCAGCCCAGAATAATGGCAGAGCAGAGGGAAACTATCCCAGGCTGGATACAGACTTCTAGGGCCAGTGGGAGAGCAGGTCTTATCATAACTATCAAAAATGCACAGGCCAGCCAAGTGGAAAACTGTGGGAAATGTGGGTGGCCCTGCAACTGTGGCTGGCTGGGTTTTAAATGGTTGTGAAAATGCCAAATCTTAGTCTTTGGGGTTTTTGGTTTTGTTTTTCATGGACTATTTTTCTTTCCCTTGGGTTACTCAGTATAGGAGAGACATGGAGCTCCCTGAGGCGAGTCAGGAGAGGGCTGTGAAGATGCCATCTCTTACAAGGAAAAGCTGAGGGAGCTGGGGCTGTTTAGGCTGGGGGAGAGATGACTGAGAGGGGAGCTTACCAATGCCTGTGAGCAGCTGCAGGGAGGGTGTTCTGAGGATGGAGCCAGGCTCTCCCCAGTGGTGCTGAACAGTGGGATGAGGTAACAGGAACACTGGAAGTTCCACCTGGACATGAAGAACTTCACTGCATGGGTGACTGGAACAGGCTGCACTGAGATATTCCCGTAGCCCTGGACACGATCCAGAGCACTGTGCTGAGGGGGCCAGCGGAGCAGGGGTGGAGGGATGGCCTGCAGGGCTCCCTGCCCAGCCCCGAGGGGACCCAGCGGAGCAGGGGTGGAGGGATGGCCTGCAGGGCTCCCTGCCCAGCCCCACTGTCCTCCGTGGCTCTGAGGCAGCACAGCACAAGGTGCAATGGAGCATGAAATCACAACTGAATAATAACCACGGAATATTCAGAGTTGGAAGGGACCCCTGAGGATCCTCAAGCCCAGCTCCTGGCCCTGCACAGGACACCCCAACAATCCCACCCTGTGCCTGAGAGAGGTGTCCAAACGCTTCTATAACTCAGACAGGCTCGGGGCTGTGAGCACTGCCTGTTCCAGTGCCCGACCACCCTCTGGGTGAAAATCCTTTTCTAATACCCAGCCTAACCCTCCCCTGACACAGATTCAGGCCATTCCCTCAGGTCCTGTCACTGCTCATGGGAGCCAAGAGCTCGGAGCTGCCCCTCGTGAGGAAGCTGTAAGCAGCGCTGAGGTGTCCCCTTCAGCCTCCTTTCCTCCAGGCTGACCAGCCCAAGCGTGCCTCACCACAAGAACCCATAAACGCAAAAATCTTTTCGCAAAACGCGGATCCGGCCGAGGCCGGCTCCCAGCGCCTCCCTCCCGTGCGCAGGCGCAGCGCCGTCCGCGCAGGCGCAGCACCCGCCGCGCTCCGCTGCCGCCGCGCGGGGCTGCCCGGACCCGCCTGAGGAGCGGCCGCTGCCCGCGCCCCCGCCCCGCCGGCGGAGCAGCAGCGCACCGCGGCCGGCAGCGCTCCCGGGGACAGCCGCCCTGCCGCCCGCCTGGGGAGCGGCGCGTCCCCCGGCTCCGGGAGACCTCTCCCTCCTTGCTCAGGGCGGCGTGAGGCGGCGGCGCCGCGCGGTGAGTACGGGCCGGGGAGCGGCCGGGGCCCAGCCGGCGGGGCTGGCGGAGCGGGGGAGCGCTGCGAGCTTCGGGCGTCGTGGGGGGAAAGGGGGAAGGTTTCCCCCGCCGAGGAGCCCCGCGCTCGTAGCTCTGCGTGCGCCCTGGTGGAAAAGGCTTCAACCGACCCTGAGCTCGGTGCCAGCATGGAAATAACAGCACTGTGTGTGTGCCCTCCCTTCCTTCCTTCTGCTGTCGGCCACGAGCCTCTCCAGCTCTCGTTAGCGCCTTCTGAAAGGAAACCCGGGCCCGTTTGTCCCCAGGGCAGCACAATGCTCTGACAGGCTTTGTGCAGGCAGCTGGACTGGGATGGGCCTGGTGGGTCCCTTCCAAGCCGGGATATTGGGTGATACTCTGTGCATACAGCTCTCTGCAGCGCTGTTGTGTCCGGCCAGGCACCCTCCCCGAGCACCCATACATGCTTTGAGCCAGCTACAAAGTGAGTTTACAGGCTGTTCTGTCATACGAGCATTGCTCATGATAGCCCAAACATGCAAGTGCAAAAGAAGAGGAAAAACAAGCTCTTAAGTCCACAGCATGCTGAACTCTCCCATACTTGCTTGGTACTGAAACATTTCAATGGACCTTGCAAGTACTGTCATAATGTCATAGTGCAGTAACCTTTGTCTTTCCAGACTGTAGGTCATAACTCCTCATAGCTGCTCAAACAGCATTTTTGCTATTTCTAATCTGAGATGCAGAAAACTCACCCTTATCAGGTTGTATTTGGACCTCTGAAGCCTGCTGAAGGCACAAAAGGTAGAGAAGAGGTCCAAATTAAAACTGCTTTTCTCGGGGAAGTTGGAATGGGCCTGGAAGTTGTGATCTGTAGCAGTTAGACAAAGGCAGAAGGTGGGAATGAGGACCTCTGAAAACGAATGAATTAGTAAAATGGAAGTAGTAATACTTCAGATGACAGCTGTGCCTGCTGACATCTCTTCCCATCACAGAGCTGGCTAACTTAAGCTTCTGCTCCTCTGGTTCCTGATGATTTCCAGTCCCATTCCAACCTCTCTGAAAAAAACAATTAGTTTTAGTTTGGATCTCTCCTCTGCCTTCCTGCTCGTGGGTGGAGAACGATTCACCCTGGTGCTGTGAGGGCATCCATTCCAGATGGAGTGGGCACTGCCTCTGGACAAAAGCTCATCCATCCCCCTTCACTCATCAGGAGTGAAGCTCAGAGGGCAGCTTTGGAAGTGGTGACAAGAGTGGCTCAACAGAGAGCCTCCACTTTTCACCAAGTGAGTTGCTTTGGCTTGTGTCTAGCTTGAGAAATCAGAATACTAACCCCAGGGCTTGGTTGGTAAAGGATTTGTTGCTCTTTTTGGAAACTGTTGTGATTACATTGCACCATTTCTGAGTCTACATCAAGTATCCAGGGCATGATCCAAGACTAGGGTAAGGCCTTTGCCAAAAAGTATAGACTCACTCTTTCCAGCTGAGTCATACCAGCAGATAAAGCTTTTAAAAAAAATTAAATAATAGTGGCAAGGCTAAAAAAAACCCTAGAGAAGTTAATCCCTGCTGCAAATAGGTCTTAAAGTTTGAGCAGTTATGGTTCTTGGGTTTACGACAGAGGGTTGGCATCTGGGAAGCTGGTCTGCTGTTGCTTTTCTTAGCTGAACTCTTCAAACTTGTCACTTGATAGTTCTTCCCCTCTCTTTTTGTCCCAGTGCTTTAGATGTTGTGTATTTTTCAGCAGCTGTTTTGGGTGCTGTATGATATTTGAGTTGGTTTTGAGCACACGCTGGCAGTGTGAGGCACTGCCCGCACACATCAGTTAGTATTTGTGACAGGGTTTTTGATTAAAACAATTTAAAGCGGACAGGTGAGCATTGTAGGTAAGAAACACATGCCTGAGGCTTCCTCTTCAGTTTATGTGCACTGGATAACTTGAGAGACTTTTATCTAACCAGTGTGGCTTTTCATCACAAGCAGAGACTTCAGCTTTTGGGAAAGGGGGAGGATGATACCAGCACGCCCCAATAAAAAGGTTACTCAGTGTTTTATTGCAGACCTTTCAGCTCTCAGTCTGGGAGACTCTTTCTGTAGCATCTGCTGGGAGAGTTCTGTGTGGACAGCACTGGCTTAAAGGCTGCCTTTGTGAGGTCTGAACAAGCTTACCCTTCAGTGGTAAGGAAAGCTAGCTGATTATTCTCCCCTTCCAGGGTAAATGGACTGGTAAAGAATTCAAACATTCTTGAGAAAGGTACAGACTTGGTATTGACATACTGATGTGCCAAACCCATGGTGTAGGAACACCTCTTGGTGTGTTAATTGCTGAGTTAGTCTGTAGAATATGAAGGAACAGCTTGCTGGCTCCTCAGATGGATTTATTCCAAAATGTGACTGATCCATTCCAAAGCAGTGCACTGTGCTACTCACTCTAGACCTGTCAGAATTGAAATTTTGTTTCTGCTTGGGAAAGGTCTGCTGCTGCCTTTGCACTGGAATTCCAAAATCCTGCACACATACACCAGTAGGACCTGAATGTTTTTGGGAGGGAAGATGACAGCAGGGAGGGCTGGCAATGCAATGGAAGCCAGCTAATAAGCATGTGGAAAAGTATTGGTGCCTGCTTATTAAGGAAGTGTGCAGGGAACCTCCTCTGCCTGCAGGAACTGGCTCTGGCAGCACGTGGAGATCAGACTGTGCCACAGTGGGAGCATCAGCAGCTCTGCTGCTGAGGGTCTGAAGTGAGTTCAAGTGGCTCCAAGAGCTGTGGATGGTGAAAGGAGGAAGTGGGAAGGAGCTGTCAGGTAAACATGAGTGGCCACCAAATCAGGTGACATGAGGAGCAGCACAGGAGCAGGTCTGGGGATAGCGGGGCACGGGGCTGGCTGAGGCAAGAGGTGAGTCAGGCAGGGGAGAACAAGAGCAACTGGTTGAGGGAAAACAGGATGCAGTTGTGAAACCAGTCCTGTTGGGTGACAGGTTATTATTTGCTCTGGAACGTGGTAATCTTTGGCTTGGATTGTGAGGAGGGGACAAAGACAACAAAGTAGGAATCTTTAATTTGCAAATTTCACCTTGCTTGAGAAACCAGGCAAAACCAAATATTGTTGTGACTTCCAGAAGGATCTTCCTGTCCTGGGCACGAAGGAGAATGTTCCCTGCTCAGTAAAGAGCTGATAGCAGGAGGTGCTGTTTCTCTTGGATCAATAGTGTAAAGAGAGTTCAGTCTCAATGCCAGCTGTCCAGAGAATCTCTAGTGAAGAGCACGTATCTTACTCATGGAAAGTCCCCTGAGGGAGACAGAGCTGTAGCAGCCTCCAGTAGTAAGTACTTGGTCTAGGATCAGCTGTGGGATACAGCAAAGGGTCCTCAGCCTTTAACTGGTTGGTACACGTGAGAATAAAAGCAAACTGACTACAGATACAAAGAGCAGCTGTTTGAATGGCTGCATTTGGCAGTAATCCAAGAGGTTTGCAGGTTGAAGGGCATTGGCATTGAAACTTCATAGTAAGAATAACTACTATTAAATGGTTCTTTATTCTGCAGTGGTTGCATTGATTGCTACAAGCAGCTGGTTCTTGCAGGAAATACTAATATTTAAAAATAAGTAACTTGTGAGATGGTGGCTTTGTGTTTGTAGGACCTGCTCAAGTAAAGCTTAGACACTTAAAATTAACTCAGTATTTGGAGTTGTTATTGTTAAGAGCATTGTAGGAGCGAGGAGGTCAGACCATGAAGTACAAAGTGTTTTTACAACACAAATTATAATTATTTTCTAACTGTAGTCAGGTATAAAGTTTGGGGTTAAAGGCTCAATAGTGACACATGCCCCTATTAAAGCTGAGAGATTTGTGACATTAGTTCTGAAAAATTCTAGTTCTTTGTTTCAGCCTTGTGCTACTTAACAGACACATTCTTTACCCATTTCTTTACTCTGGAGACAGAAAACCCAAAGCAAAGTAGGCACTTTAGTTTAAAGGTTTGAGAACAGCTGACACAAATTGCCACAGAAGTCAAGCTGATGCAACTTAGTGCTGGATCTAGCAAAAACATAACATGGTGTTTAGGCACTGATTTTTAATGCTTAGTGTTTGTAGCACTTGTGAGAAAAAAATTGCAGGAATCCTCAAGAAGGGAACATTTCAGGAGGATTAAGGCAGCTGCAGGTCATTGATTTAGTAAAACTTTGCTGCATTCAATGCAATCTGAACTGAAAAGTTGGGTGATGGGATTTAATTACCTTCCTATTCCAATATTTGTTGTTAGATTTTTTTTCTCTCCATTCTTCCCCTTGGAAAAAAGTTCTCTAGTACTTCTGTGGTATTGTTTACTCCAGAGACATCTGAGCAATTCACAAAGGCAAGCAGACAGCATGTTTTATTATCAAATGAGTAATAGCTAATTCCAGTTTACAGATGGAGTGAAGGCTTGGGACTAGACTTGCCCTTAAAGATGCGAGTGAGTGACCTGCCTAAAACAGGACTAACATTGGAGCTTTATTCCTGTGACTTGGCTTTATCTGTATTGCAGCATAAAATAACTTTTTCCTTACTCTTTGGCTACTGAGCTGTAGCTTAGTTTTACTAATTGAACTCCAGCTGCTCTCTCTGCTGGAGAACAGTCCCTTGCAGGAGCACCAGCACAATGTATTCCCCACATAGTGTTTGTGCTGGTGGAGATGTTTGCCTGCATTTTCCTGCTAACATTAAAGTAAAATAGATGGTGCTGCTCAGGATGGCAGCATTTCCTGCTGCTGACAGCAGAGCCCATTGCTACCTGCGAGGCAAGTCTGACCTCAGTGTTCTTTTGGAAGAGAACCTCCTGTGGTTTTCTCTTGGCTTTTCTCTGCAATCCCTCATTCTCCCTCCCTTTGCCAGGAAATCCCTTCTCCTGCCAACAGGAGCCAGTGGAATGTGCTGTTTGTTTACATTCTCACTCCTTCATCCTACTAACCTTCCCACCCCCCAGCTGTAATCCTAACAGGCTCGGCTGAGCCCTTCATCCTTCTGAGGGAGCACTGCTCCACTGAGTAATTGCAGATACAAGGCTTGCTGCAAGGAGCTGTCCCCACCAGACTCTTCTTGGTGGGGGTGAGGCATTTATTGCTTTTAAAGCCATTTGAAATTCTTGAAGGGGTTTGTAGTGCTTCAAAGGAAAAAACAAAAGCACACACTTAATGTCATTGCTAAAGGTAGGAGCAGGTTGTCTGGACTTGTAGCATGTTGCCATCCCTGCCTAGGAAAGCCCTTAAAGCCCAGTTTCCAGAGGGTTTTATAATAATCCAAGTGAGGAAATCCTGTGTTTACAGCACTTATGGAAATTGCCATTTTGAGCCTGTCCCCCTGTTTGATCTATTCACATACTTTATCTTATCTGACTTTAGCTGTTTGGCAAGGATTATAAATCTTTAAGCAGAGACTGTCCTCCCCTTTGTTTTACAGCCTGGTCACTGCTAGGGTTTTCTTGGGTAGCTTGATGTGTAGCTGGTCTGGTGCTGTCCTGCTGGAAGACTTTATTGTTTGTGTGCAGAACAATTCCTTACACGAATGCTTCCTTAATACTTCTCTGTAGCACCAAATAATGATTACCCTTCAATTGCATTTTCTTATATCATCACTCAAGCCTTTGCACTGTCTTGGATCAATGTGTGTACGGAAGGCTGTGGCAGCTTGTTTCCCATTTCCACCTTTCCCTTTCTGTTTCTGCACTGTGCTAAAAGGGTCTCACTTGTTAGCTTGAGGAACAGAGCACACTGGATACACTTCTATACCAGTGTTAGCTGATCCTGTCCCCTCCTGTCCCTAGCTGAGTGGTTCAGAAAGCTTTCCACCAGCTGCAAGACACATCAGAATTCAGTACTGGGAGTTCAACCATCAGCATATGATGCTTGGGAGTAAATTAAGCTTTAGAAGCATGTCAGTTGATTATTTTCCCTGCATTTCTCTGAGAGTCTGACATTTCCTCCTCCCTACAGAGCAGCCTGCCCTCCGGAGGAGTAGCTGGAGCCTGTTCTGGAGCGCATCTGACTGCTACTGCCAACGAGGCCCCAGCCAGCCACGATGTACTGCCTTCAGTGGTTGCTACCTGTCCTGCTCATACCCAAGCCCCTCAACCCAGCATTGTGGTTCAGTCACTCGATGTTCATGGGATTCTACCTGCTCAGTTTTCTCCTGGAACGGAAACCTTGCACAATTTGTGCCTTGGTCTTCCTGGCAGCTCTGTTCCTCATTTGCTACAGCTGCTGGGGGAACTGCTTCTTGTATCACTGCACAGGATCCCAGTTGCCGGAATCAGCTCATGATCCCAACATAGTGGGCACCTAGAAAATCATAATCTTCCAGTCTGATGAGGGCTCTTGTTTTGCTTTTTAAAAAAGGGGTGGGGCTGGGGAGGGAGGAGTGGGGTGTTGGATGTGGGACTGGAGTAAGGACAACCTATTTCCTGTAACTGTGCGTGGACTGGAGTGGCAAATTCTTCCCACTCTGCCTGTGAAATTTGACTTGTTTACAGTGTGAACTCTGGCAGCACCACCTGCTTTTTTAGAAGCAGAAGTCTTTTTTTTCTTTCCCGTATCACCGGGAGCAGACACCAGCCCTCTCAGCTGAGAACTGCTGGAAGCCTGAGCTGCTGGCCCCTGCCCAGCTGGGAGTGCTGGAGTTGTGTGTCACTTGTCTGCATTAGGCCATGGTGGTCTAACTCAGGGCTCTTGGCCCACTGATCCTGCTTGAATAGCTACACGATTCTCTCAGTCTCTCTTTGTGGGGAGCAGCCTTCCCACCTTGCTGATCAAGGGCGAGTGCAACAGCTCACAGATGAACTTGGCCAAAAGCTGCTGGAGCCAGAGGCAGTTGAGTCATCTCCTCCTGCTCAGCCTGCCAAAGAGATGTGTACACTGTCCAAGTGCTTTCTGAACTCTTTGCTCCGAGATCCCAGCCTGAAAGCCTCAGTTATGCTGCTGCTTTTATAAAGCCTGACAGGCAGTAGAGACTCTCTCTTCTCCTTCTACATATCCTGGGTTTACCAAGGTATTGACTGTTGGGAGAAAGAACCAGCATGCTGCAAGACACTTTTGGTTTTGGAAGCCACTGTGAACTTTATACAAAACTCATGCTAGCCCGAAAGGCTGGGTGTGGGCAGGGCAGGAGAGGATCCATGAGGTGGAGGCATGGCTTGAAGCAGTAAATGCTTAAGCCATTTTCAGAGATAATGGTTTTTGGGCCAGAGGTGGCAGAAGGTGCTGGTGCTACTGACTAGAGAAGGGCAGAGGCTGGAAGAATGCCTGGTGTCTCCAGTTTCCCTGGCAGAAGGATGTCAAAAATCCAAGGTGATGGTGGGTCGGGCCTACAGCCTGGGGCAGAGGTGGGTTTGTGAGAAGCTTTAGAGGTTGACACAAAACACTTACCTCTAGACTTTGAAGGTTTCCCTCCCCTTTGCCATCTGTTTGTCTTTCCTTCAGTCTTCTGGTGGAGAGCAGCAGAAGTGGCTGTTGCTGTCCTGAGGCAGTTCAAGCTATGAGGTTGTGAAACTTCCAGAGTATTGTTTGTTCATTGCACAGCTGTTCAAAATGTTTAATAAAGCTTTATAAACTTTGGTCTATGGCCTCCTGCCCAGCATGATGCATTGGCTGCTCATTGTGGATGCCTCAGCCCAGCAATCACGTGTCCCTGCATTGTTCTGTTCCCAGCACAGCAACCCCAGCAGTCCCCAGCAAGAGGCAGAGCCTGTTTGCCCTGTAGCTCCCAGTACTGACTCTTCTTGACTGTTTAGGGTGACCTGGGAGCCAGACTGGCAATTCCTAAACAGCCTCATCTCACAAGCAGAAGCACCTCCTGTGTTGTGTGTGCCTGCACTTCTGTGACAGATTCCCCTTTTTCTTGCTGCTTAGGAAATGAAACCCTCGAGCTGTGTCCTGGAAGCTGCTAATCCCCAGCGACAGTAAAAGTGTCTGCTGGGTGTGCACGTGGTGTAAGGCCATCCCATGACACCACATCACCCCAGCCTGTCCCTCTGCTCAGGGCAGCCCAGCTGCCACCAGCCATCCAGGGGGACACCCGTGCTGGTGTGAGCCCTTCCCCAGCCTTGGCCATGCCCTGTGTACAATGGGGAGAGAAAGACTCTGGGATTTAACAGCACCCAAAAACACCTGAGAGTGTTAAAGGGTGTGGGAGCTGTAAGCTTGTTGCTGGAGCTGAAATAAGCTTGGCTTTATCCCTTGCTCTGAAGACCAGGCCCAAGAGTTCAGGGTATATTATTGTTTACATGATTAAAGAAAAGCTTGTGCCACATCAAAAATAGATGTGACAACTCTGTCACCTGTCAGGCTGAGGGAAATCCCAGTAGCTGTCACATCAACTCAGGCATAAGTAACAAATGGAAAGGAGAGGGGAGGGCACCCATTGCAAGCCATGGCACAGCTGTGCTCTGAGCAACTTGTACGTTTTAATGTATTTAAGCTAGTGCACTCTGTTCTGTCAGGAGGACACGTCTGTTGCTTACTAGCCAAGTTGCACTTTACAGCAATTTAAATAAATGCTAGCCACCAAGGCAGACTATGCTTTGGATGAGAGCAAGCCCTGGCTTTGTATGTGGGGTTCAAGACAAGGTGCAGCTGCGGGCTCTTGCCTTGTATGAAACCCATCTCAAAAAAAGCACTTCAAAAGAGGGAGGCTGCAGGACAGCTTTCAATGGGATAAGAAGCCTCCCACCCCTACTGCAGAGAAGGAGCACTCTTTGATGTGCACACAGCGCTCTCCAGCACTCTCTCACCCTCCTTAGGGCCCTGAGATACCATCTTCATTGTGAAGATAGAAAAGTAAAGCAACTTCGTCATGGTCAGACAGAAAGCCTCGGGCAGAAGGAGGAACCCAACCGAGTCTCACATCCCATGCTAATGCCTGGTTCATCCTTCTCCATAAAGAGACTGTGAAAAACCAGCCTGTGACTGCAGAACAGGTCAAACCCGATGGCTTCTGAAAAGCAGCATCACAGCTTCCCTGCCTGTGCTCCACAGATGGGGCTGAGCCTGGACAGACGCAGCCAGAGTGCTCACCAGGCATTTGCCAGCTCCATGGAAAAATGCTCACACTAGACGTTCTGCCCTTCTCTGCCAGAAGAACAGTGGGGTGGCTCTGTCCCTGGGTGTCCTGGGGGCACCATGGGGTCTCTGTGTGGGGACCACACATGTGGGCAGCTGCACCAGTGGCTCAAAGCAGTGGGATTTAGAGCACAACCACTGCTGTGTCTGGCCCCACTGAGCCTGGACACTGCCTGCAGGTGTCACTTGACACTTTGGCACTGAGTGAGTGTCATTACCTTGCTGAATTACAGAGTGTCCATCTGCCCTGATGCTCCCTGGATACAGGAGCTGGAGCCTTAAGCTGTTCCTTTGTCTTTCCATATGAGGGAGAGATCATTTTCTTTTCTAGGTCACATAACAAATCAGTGACACAGCAGGGTCAATAAAGGAAAAAAAAAAAACCAAAACAACAAAACAAAAGCCAGCCCAGGTTCCAATCCTTAGAAACAGAGATGCATCTTGGCTCAGGCAGTCCTTGGACTCATGAGTAGACCCTTAGGGTCCAGGGGCTTTTCATACTCCTCTTCAACCCTTCTCAGGGAGAGGGAGTATCCCCAGGATGAGCAGCTGGAATACCACAAGGCTTGCTTTTTTTTTTTTTTTTTTTAAGCTTTAGATCTGGCTGATATCCATGGTAGTGCATCATCTTAGGATCTGATACTTGGCAGTTGAGCTCCCCAGCACTGCTCAGGGTGCAGGTCGGAATCAGCCTGCTCTCCCAGCATCTGCCTCTCAGCCAGGGATCTTGCTGGGTGACTAGTGCCTCCTGCATGGATTCTCTTCCTGCCCACCCTGAGACAAGCCCACAACATGGCCTTACAAACAGCAGCAGCCAGAGGAAAGAGGCTGATCCCACGGAGGAGCCATTTGGGCTGGAAGCACCCACCAGTGGCTCAGGAAGGAGCCAAGTCTGGAGGCACAGTCCCACTGACAATAGCACCACCCTCGTCCCCTCATGCTGTCACTCAGGCTGGTCCAGCCAATCTCCTGAGGCAGGCAGACCACAAACATCGCTCAGGGTCACAGGTAGCCCTGCCCTGCAGCTTTTCTCTGGCACCAGGTGGTTTCCCAGCCGTGGGAGGTAAGCTACAGTCAGGTAAGGACTTCAGCCCTCCCCCAGAGCCTGAAGATTACCCCTTGGCAACAGGGTTTTGCTTCTCTTCCAGCAAAGGCAAATCCTCTGGTACTAGGGCAAGGGAGGACAGATGGCTCAGGTGCCACCCAGACCTGCTGCTGGAGGGGATGAGATCCAAGTGACAACAGGCTGTGTCCTCTGAGTGAACACATGCTGGCAGCCTCCTGTCCACCCCTTGTTACCAGTGAGTAACAGGCACTGTGGGAGTTCTGGTGGCACTGCCAGTAAAACCTGAGAGCTTGACACAGGGGGACAGTCCTGCTGTGAACCAACCCTTTAACATACAGCACCCTGCTCCTGCCCCAGGAGACCTTCTGCTGCATTTAGGCTGTGGGAGAGACCCCAGACCCTCAGCACAACTCGGGATTTGCAGTTCAGGGCTGACTCTGTGTACTCAAAAGCATTTGTCCTGTGGGAGCCAGGAGTCCATGTTCTTGGGGAGTGCTGCCACTGAGCTTTGGGTAAGTGAAGGGGATGCTCAAGTCAAACAACTCATCCTTGCCATTTTAGAGCCCATTGCCAACACAAACTGCACAGCACAGGACCCCTGCCTCCTCACTAGAGCTGCTCAGGGGCAGCCACAGCCCCCCCCAATACCCTCCTAAGATGTTTCAGCTGCCACTGAGACTGAGGACAAGACGGGGAGAGGAAGAAGCAAACTGCCATAGGCAGGGCTTGGAAGTTCTGAATCCAGTCCCCTCATCCCCTGCACACAAACCACCTCAGTTCCCCTGCACCTCCCCAGAGGTCAGGCTGACAGCACCCTGGCCTCCCCCAGCACCCATCTCCTCATCCATTTCACCCCCCATGGCCATCCCATTCTCAGACAGGAACACCAAAGGTGCAGATCTGAGGGCATTGTTCAGACACCAAGGGACCTGCACACAAGAGATAATCCCTCAATTGCTTAATTCTTTTAAAGACAAACAAAACATAAAGCATTGAACTTTTAAGGTGACAAGACGGAGTCACCAGTCTGTGTGTGAAGAGGGAGCAGCCAGACTGGGGGCTTGGGGCACTAAAGCCACCCCAGACTGTGGTGATGATGGTAGTGGTGAAGGAGCAGCAGCAGCATCCACTGTGAATTTAGAAAACCCCCTATGCCTTGCACTGTGCTGTATGTCAATTACTTCATCACTGAGTGAGGGATCCACTCAGCACCCACTGATTACCTTAACTCAGCAGGCTTGTTTCTTAGAGTTGCTGATAAAGCAGATTCTGCTGAAGGGAGGCTGCCCCTGTCCTGTCCCCCCAGCCCAGCCTGGGTGGCTTCACTCAGGGACACTGTGCCCTGTGCTCTGGCAGCACAAGCACCACCCCTGCCCTGCGCTGTGCTTGCTTTGGGCCACACAATGGCAGAGTGTCCCAGGCTGGGGGCACATGGAGCACCCCTCAGGCCTGACTGCAGTGACTGTGTCGCTTGCTTTTCCTCCAGGACTGCTGGAGATGCCAGACACGGCCCTGATCTGTGCTGAGCCACGAGCCTGTCTGGGGAATGGCTCCAGCAGCACAGAAGCCCCACCAGAAGCATCTTCCAAAAAAAGTGTCTGAAGCACCAGGAGCTTCACATGGGTACTGCACAGGCTCCAGGCAGCATCAGCTCCTCTAACAGGGATGCTAAGGAGCTAACAAGTCCTGTCATACACAAGCTACACTTCTGTTTTGTGAGGTCTGTTTGTATTTAATTATCAAATAGCAAAGTATTTACATCAACGTTAGAGTTTCAAAGCATCTCCACCCCCCCACCACCCAAAAAGCTGGACCTTTTCAGGTTTTTTTCCAAAGTTGTATTATTATCCAAAAAAGAAAAAAAAAAAAAAAAAAACACCCCAAAAAAACCTAAATATTTTACTGAGACACCGAAAAAGGCAAGTGAGGAAGTGAGGGGAGCTGGGGAGAGAGACACAGATCCACACATTCTCTGCATAGTCAGTTGGAGATCTTACAAAAGACTGTGTAAAAAATGGTAACAGCAGAGGAGAATGACTTGTGGGGTTTTATGGACCCAGGAAGCCAAAGAGCATCCTTAGGTGGGGGCTCCCCTCTGGAGTTTACTGGCTTAAAAGGTAAGTTGGCAGACAGAATGATGGAGGGGAAGCTCTGCATTCCCAGGGCCCCCAGGTCACGCTGGCTGTGGTGGTGACTCCGCTGACGCTGGGTCCCACCACAAGCACTGCACAGGAACACGGATGGACACACGGACATGTGGACACACAGCCCCGTGGAGGAGGGCTTCTCTGGGATTGCCTTACTGCCTTCTGCCCTGAAGTGTCCCCAGCACATCTCCGTTACCACATCTTGCTGAAAGCCTGAGGGAATTCAGCCATCCCGGGGTGCTCCTTGCACCTGCTGTCTCTGGGAAGAGCCAGATGCGGCACTGGCCTTCCTGTCCTGCTGCACCCAAGGCCCTGCACGTGCCAGACAACCAAAGGCCAAACCTTAACACGTGTGCTTGCCTTCTCTCTTCCCAGCTTCCAGACCAAATCTGGCTTCCACATGTTACAGCTGTAAAAGGTTTCTCCCAGGGATAGGGATTTGTATAATTCAGGCAGAGCTATGGCACAAGCCACCTCTTGGAACAGCTACCATGGGACAGGGTATGTGTGGCAGCTGCCCATCCCAAAAGGCTGCAAACATGGGAAGACCCAGAACACTGAGGTTTGGGGAGTCCCTGCCCAAATGCAGAAATGCCAACACAGCAAACCTGCTAGGAAAGGAAAAGGGGGGAGAAAAGGCTCCAACTCCCAAAATAATTTAAAAAAAAAAATTCATTATCCAGCTGCTGCTCTTCAAGCTAGTATGTCCTCTCCATACTGCTTGAGAGCCTGTTCAAACTGATTTTAAAAGTTTTACTATTAAAAAAGGAGCCACCAAACAACCAACCATGTACTTGGTTCATAAATAAGTGGCTGGGTCAAACCACACCAGGGCACTGTGGGAGTGAGTGAGTGAGTGAGAGGCAGTGGCTTGCCTGGGTCCTGCTCTGGTGGGGATCTGGGGCAGGGGTTTTGGCTACCTCCTGCCCATGCTTGGCTCCCACCCAGCTTTTGTAGGACACTGGCTCCATGGCAGGGGCTGGTGAGGGGTGGGTTGGGTCTGCTGCCTGCAAGGAGGCTGTGCCAGAGGCAAACACCATCCCAAGGATGATGGGGAGGCACAGAAAGCCTGAGGAGTGAGAGAAGGACACAGACACTGGCTCCCCTCTCCAGGTCCTTCCCTCCAGCACCCCTGCCCCACAGCATCCCCCAAGCCCCAACCCTTTGTGCTCCAGGAGAGCATCTGAAGACAGCTGAAGACCCCCAGGTCTCTGGGACCCAGGAGGTGAAGGAATGAAGCTTTGTGAACCACCATGGTGAAAGGTTTCCAGCTGGGTACAGCCACAGGAGAGGGAAAACCGACACATGCAATGAAGTCAAGGTCTGGGACGGTGCAGGGACCACTCAAGGGTTATGTACAAGCAGGTGCTGGGTGGGAGAGGGCAGGGGATGAGCCTCGCCTTGCCAACACCAGGGATCAGCCCCACAGGATGTGTGTGGGACAAAGCTGGACAGGAATAGCCACCCACAGCTGAGACACAGCCGAGGCCTTTGGGAGCGAGCAGAGGGGCGATGAGGATGCAAATGTGGCACAGCACTTCCAGATGGGGAATGTGGCTGGGGATGCTGCATGGGGACTGCTGCCTGGAAGCTGAGACACAATGGGCAGAGGGAAGGCAGCTAAAAACATACCAGGTGGACAAAACCATCTGTGAAAGTCGAGTACTTCCTCCAAAACATTCCCACACCCAGAACACTACATGGGCCATGCACCCAAGCACCACAGTGGCACTGGATTTGGTGACAGGGCCAGCCCAGGGGACTCTGCTGGTGGGAAAGCTGGTGGCAGAGCTGGCGAGGGTGGCTGGCGGGTACTTCCCAAGGGTCTGGCTGGAAGACTGGAACATGTGGTGTGACAAAGGACTGCAGGGTGAGGGCTCTGCTGGTATCCCCAGTTCTGCTCCCCAGAAAGGCAAGATGTGTCCCTTGGGGGAACAGACATAGCTGGAAGATTTGATTGTGTGCTTGGGTGCCCTGATGGGACAGTGTTGGTCACCAGAGCCTGGAGCTGTCACATTTCAGAGTCCCAGTACCCACCAGCCCTTAAGGTCATGGTGAGGCCAGAGGGACCACCAGAATTCTACTGTCATCCCATGCTGCCACCACCACCCTGGCACATCACCCCATTCAAACCAGCCTGGAATTGTGACATCCCTGTGGCAAAACATCTCTGCCAGCACCCTTGGGAGAGCTGGAGCCAAGAGGGAGGTGGTGGGGAGGGTGAAGGGGCAGGGAAAATTGTGCTGATTTAGAAAGGGGTTGCAGGAGACTGGGACCGTGTGTCTGAGGTGGGGTGATGCTGTCCCTCAAATCCTCCTGGCTCACCCCAGAGCTGTGGGGGGAAAAGTCTCCCAAAACCCAAGTCTCTTGGCAGGAGATGCTCTGCTTGCCCTCCTGAGCTGGCTCTGTTGGTGCCCACAGGCTCCTCTCGCCAGCAGAACAGCGCCGCTTCGTTAAACACGGGCTGCAAGTCTTAATGAGCGATGGGGGAACCCAGGGGCTCCCCTGGCTGCATCTGGAGATAGTGCCCTGTCCTGCTCCAGGGCTGCTCCACAAACACAGCTCCTCGCTGGGGAGGCCAGCCCTCGGTGCCCCATGGTGAGGACAGCAGTGTCCCTGGTGCCAGGAGGAGCCTCACATCTATAGGTTCTCTCCAGGCTGGTACTGGGGCTCTGTCGAGGTGAAGTAGTCCTCCAGGAAAGCCTGCAGGTACTCGAAGGTGGGTCTCTCCTCCGGGTCCTTCCGCCAGCACTGGCACATGAGGTCGTGCAGGGACTCGGGGCACTCGGGCGGGCAGGGCATGCGGTACCCCCGCTCCACCTGGTCCAGCACCTCCCGGTTCACCATCCCTGCGTGCAGCCAGAGGAGACATGGCATTGATCAGAGCCAGGCCTGCACCCTGACTGTCCCCGAGGGGACACCACGGGTGCTGTGCCAGGATACGCCTTAGGGGCAATCCCAGTGACCCAGGGAGAGAGGGACCCCTGGCCTAGCAGCACTTGTCCCTGTCACCTTGCTCAGACATTAGAGCAGGACAGGGTGACTGGGATGCTGCATCCTGGCCAATATCTGCTCACCCTGGTGGGGCAGGATCCAACCTGGGAAGAGGCAGCTCAGGGCAAGCACTGAGCATGGACAGCTGGTGTTGGACACCACAATGGGGACAGGGCCTGTGCCAGCAAGTGCCAGCCCTCACCTGGGTATGGCACTCTGCCCTTGGTGGTCAGCTCGGTCAAGAGGATGCCAAAGGACCAGACGTCTGACTTGATGGTAAACCTGCCGTACAGAGCTGCTTCAGGGGCCGTCCACTTGATGGGGAACTTTGCACCTGGATGGAGAGCAGGGTGAGGGGGTGCCTCCAGGGCCCCCGAGCAACCAGAGCCATGGGCTGGCTCCAGGCACAACACACCATGGGACCAGTGGCCATTGCTCCAGTGGCAGCAGCCCTGGGCACGCACCTTGCCGAGCCGTGTACTCATTGTCCTCGATGAGTCGTGCCAAGCCAAAATCAGCCACTTTGCACACCAGGTTCTCCCCCACCAGGATGTTGGCTGCCCGTAGGTCCCGGTGGACATAGTTCATCCTCTCCACATAGGCCATGCCCGATGCGATCTGTGGGGACCAGCACATGGGGCACTGTGGCTGACAGGATGACACAAGGGTCCCCGGGGAGAGCCTGGCACCACTGAGGGGAACAGACCTGCAGTGGGACCCAGCTGAGGTGTGGGAAACACCAGCTGCTCAAGAAATGCCATGCAGACTTGGGTTTGCTGGCCAGGGAGATCTGGCAGCAACAGGAATGGGCAAAATTATGGTCCCAGAGTGCAACCCCGCTCTGGGGTGAGACCCAACAGTGGCACCCACCCAAGCGAGGCTGCAGAGCACCCCAGTGCCTGACCACTGTCAGCCCAGTGAGGGGCTCAGGCAGCCAGCGTCCCCACAAGGAATGAGGGAGGCCCAGGGATGTGCAAACCCACCTGAGCAGCCATATCCACGAGCTGGGGCAGCCGCAGGTACTTGCCCATCTCACCCTTCAGGAAGTCCAGGAGGCTCCCTGTGAGGAAGACCATGGTGAGAGCAATCCAGAGGAGCAGGGCCCCTCAGCTGCCCCCTCGGTGTCCCTCCCGTGCTCACCCTTGCTCATGTACTCAGTGACAATGTAAATGGGCTCCTCTGACACCACAGCGTAGAGCTGAACCAGCTTCTCGTGTCGGAGCTTCTTCATGACCTGGGCTTCCTGCAGGAAGGCCTCTGGGGACATGGTGCCAGGCTTCAGTGTCTTGATGGCCACCCGGGTGGTGCCATTCCAGGTCCCTGTGGCACAGGACACACTGCTCAGGACACACGTGTGGGGCAGGGGGCTGTGTCCCTTCCCTGCTCCCTACCCCACCACCAGCTCCAGGCATCTGCCAATGGTGGCGGACAGGATGCAGGTGGTGACACGGAGGGGACAGCAGGGTGGGAATGGTCCTTACCCATCCACACCTCTCCGAAGCAGCCCTGTCCCAGCTTGACCTCCAGACGCAGCGATTCCCGGGGGATTTCCCAGGCGTCCTTGGCAAGGCCTTGGGTCTGGGGCTTGGACGTGGGGCAGATGTTGGTGAGACGGTGGCAGAGGCCATCAGCATGTTCTGGCACGGGAAGGGACAACAGCAGGGTGACACCTGGGTACTTAGGCATGCGATGTCCTTATCCCACAGCTTTCCTGGAAACACCCTGGGGACCCATACCCAACCCTCTCCCTCTGCCCTGAACCCCAGCTTTTCAGCACAGTCCCACACAGCTGCTTTGGTGCCCCCCAGTAGCGAGGGCAGGGACAGCACCCAGGGTGCCAGCCAGACCCCAAGGGGACCCACATGGCTACCCACTGGAGTAGTAGGCCACCAGCTGCTGCAGGCTGTTGAACTGGGTGCGGGAGGTGATGTAGAAGCCGCCGCTGTCCAGCTTGCGGATCTTGTAGTGCTTCACGTTGAGCCCCTTGGCGTTGTCAAAGTCGGACACTGAGAGGCAGTAGGCACCTGTGGGCAGGACAGACAGGCTGCAGGGGATGTGCCATGGATGAGTGCTCCCCATGGGGTCCTGCTGCGGGTGGGAGCAGGACTGGGAGCAGGAATCCCCCCCACTGCATGGGAGAGGCAGGACTGGGCACGGAGGTGCTGCCTTCACCCAAAAGCACAGGATGGGGAGCAGCTCCTGGCTGCACCAGCTGGCACCAGGTGCCAGGGAGGAATGGCACACACCCCCCAGCTACAGCCATGCCACACCATCACAACCTCCAGCTGCCCTCTGCCAGCACAGCAGCTGTGCCAGCAGCCATCCTATGGGATGTGCTAACAAGGGGAGAGGAGCAGGCAGAGCCAGGCTGGGGGGAGCTGCTGACCAACAACTCCTCAGTGTCTCAGGGAGGAGCTAAGGGGCTGGTGGGCCCAGTTCCCTCCTGCACAAGTCCCACCATAGGCATCACTTCAGGAGTTTGGCTCTGCTCTGCCCACATGAGAACAGTGTTGCTGGGGCCACACACAGCAGAGGGCAAGATTTATGCTGCTGCTTGAAGAAGCTACTTCCATCAGAATAAAACAAATAGTGATAAGTTCAAGGCATAAAACCAGAAAGGAACATCAAGGAGCTTTTCCCAAAGGTGCATTTGGAGCCAAACTAAACCAGGTAAGAAACATCCTCAGGCAGTCAAACCTCAAAGATCACAACTTGCACATTCAGAAGTGTCAGACTTGAAAGGACTAAAGGTCATCATTCCCTCAGCCTGGCTGCCCAGGAAGCATGTGTTCAAGATTTTGTCACTATACATGGACCAGGAGAAACAAAAAAATAATCTAGTTGGGGGTGTACAAAAACCCAGCCAAATAAACCAAAAACAACAAAATAAAAACCAGGAAAAGAGACCATCCTGCCTGGTGGTCTTGCCAGAGTTGGTGAGACCCCTGGCTTCCACCCTGCCAGGAGCTGAACCACCTCTGAGAAGGGGGCTCACTGGGTGGGCAGTGGTGGGAGAGAAGTGGCCACATCCCTCCAGCCCACGGGCTCAGTGGTGTAACAGTGCCTTTGGCACAGGCGTGTCACTGGTGGTGTGATGGCCACATCAGCACTGGCTCCCTGGAGACCAGCAGCAGACACTGAGGGGACTCAGGGTACCCCCACATCCCCCAGAGAGGGTCTCCTCCAGGCCAGCAACGCCCCCAGCCCTGCTCACCTTTCGTGGTCTCGCTCTCCCGGACCAGGAAGGTCCCTCGAGGGTTTTCGGGGTTGAGCAGCAGCCGCTCGGACTCCCGGCGAGTGATCTTCCCAAAATACCACCTGCAGGACAAAGGCACTGCCTCAGCCCCTGGCACTACCCCCCTCCACTGCCTGCCCAAAGCAGGGGGCTCAGCTCTGGCCCACCCACTGCAGGTTTGGGAGACCAGGGGCTGTGTCTGGGCTCGGGCACCTCGGAGTGTGCCACATCCCCATACAGCCTGGGCTGGGCATCGCCTCCCTGCCACAGGGGTTGGAACCCTCCTGCCACACCTTCAACTAGACCAGGTTAGTCAAAGCCCATCCAAACTGGCCCTGAACACTGCCAGGGATGGGGCAGCCATGCTGGGCAACCTGTGCCAGTGTCTCACCATCCACCGGGTAAAGAATTTTTTCCTAACATCTAATCTAAATCTCTCCTCGTTTAGTTTAAGAACATCCCCCCTTGTCCTTTCACAGGCCTCTCTGGCCATGTAAAACATCTCTCTCTTTTTCAGAATCCCCTTTAAGTTCTGGAAGGCTGCAATGAGATCTCCCTGGAACCTTTTCTGCAGGCTCTCCATAAAAACCAGAGCAAAAGCACCCACAGCCCTGCTATGCCACCACACACCCTCCACCATGCAAGCACACTGTAGCACTGCACTTATGGCCTTAAAGAAAGGCTGGTTTGTACATTCAGAGGGGAAAACTAACAAAAAGGAAAAACCCAGAGGGCTTGGGAGTTTCTCCCAGGAGCGGGGCAGGGGTGGAGGGGGAGTGCTCGGGTGTGTTTGCTATCACTTGTCTATAAACTGTCTAAAAGATGGCAATTACTCTTCAGCCTGGATGGAGTCTGAGGGCGCGACATAGTTACTGGGGATGTAGCCCGTCTGTCCTGTAGTGAGGGAATGAGCCAGCCACCAGTCACCTTCCCTGCAAGAGAACCAAAACACACTCAGTGTGAAGCCAGGAGCCCCCCAGCCAGCCCCTCACCCGCCCACAGGCACCGGGGGAGGATGAGCCAGCACAGAGCCCCACTGGGAAAAGGTGCAGCCCCGCAGCCAGACCCCAGCCAGAGAGCTCCTGCTGCCAGCCCCTGCCCTGCCTCTGTTTGGGTGAGCTCTGGCTCCTGCGGCAACCCCTCCAATAGGGAATGCTTTACGCCCGAATCAGGCAGGGCAGCCAGCAAGCCAAAACACCTTTAGAGCCACCTGAATGGGAAGGGTTTCTGGCTGGAGGCTGGGAGGCACTGGGGGTCCTGGCAGCAGGGAGCAGCAGGCAAGGGGAGGGACAGGAAACGAGGAGCAGCGACAGAATGATGGCAGCGATTGAAAATGGAAGCAGGAGAACCCAAGGGAGTTAGTTAAACACAGGCTGCAGAAAAGCAGCAGGACAGGGCTGAGGTTTGGGCAGGGGCTGAGCCCTGCCCGTCTGTGGTGTCCAGCCTGGATGCAGCGGGATCTGTCCAGCCCGGGTGTCCCAGCCACAGCCCCTGCACGGCTGCACCCGACCCCGAGCCTCCTGCTGCCCCAGCGAGGGCTGTGCCTGCACAGCCACGAGTGAGGCTCCTTGTCCCTAAAAACCCGCGGCTGAGCCACCAGCCAGCCCTCCTGCCCCGGGCACAGTGGCCCCAGGCATGTCCCCAGGAGCTGGAGGGTGCTCTGCCCTCCTTCCCGCCGGCTCCTGCTCCGGACGGGGCTGGAAAGGACAACAAATAGAGAAGAACAAGAGGACGGCAGGAGGTGGCTTCCCCTTCCTGTGGACAGCAGGGCTTTTCCTCCCACCACCTGCATCTTTTTGCCCATCAAAGACAGCCATTGAATTCATCCTGACCACAAGGGAGACGAGGCTACGGGGAAAGTGCAGATTCGTGGGAACAGCCCCATAAGGATACAGGAACTTGGCAGGACAACCTCCACAAACAAGCTACAGAAAAACACCAACAACCTCAGCCACCACTACAAGGAACACCAGACCACATCCAGACCCATCCCTGACCCTGCAGACGTGTGAACCTCTGTCCTTGCTTCAGACTCACCAGCTGCTTGTGACCCGTGCTTTTCCCAGCTAAACCAGTGATGCTTCAAAGCACTGGGATAACCCAGACACAGCCCCCAGCTCCCCGTGATGGTGTCACTTGGTGGGGATGGTGGGGACCTTCCAGGCGTCTCTTCCTACTCACAGAGCTGGGCTCTGCCCCTGGAACAGCCTCACAGCAGCCCTGGATGACATTTTAGCTTCTTCCAGCCCCAGCACACCTCGTGGCAGGCAGCTTGTGCTCCTCAGCCAGGGCTGTTGCCTCAGTCACCTTTACTGAGGTGGCTCTGAAGGGGACAGGAGGCTGGTTGGGCTCCTTTCCCACAGCACCATAGTAAACATCTGCTTGAAAAATGCCCAGCTTTTGACTTGTGGCTTTATTCCAGCTTGGGCTGCAAGGCTACAAGCTGGGAATTCAGTAAAACAAACTATTCCAAAAATGTCTCAGTGGGGAAAAAAAATAATAATAATCATCATCATCAAAACAAAGCATTTCAACAATTCCCTGCACAATCTTACCCAAAATATCCCACCACATCCCAGCTGGCTGCCTGCTGGCTGGGAGGAGACTTCTTCCCACTGGAAATGGTACCACAAGAGCCTTTCTGCACTGGGTGGACTGGTAGGATGACCCAGAGCAGGGAGGTGAGCGATGTGGAGGCTTCTCATCTCACCCTGAGCAACCCCAGCCCCGTCAGAGCAGCCAAAACCTGCTGCCACCCTGCAAAGCCACCCTGGCCATGGGCTCTCACTGTGCCCAGCACAAGTGGGCTGAACCCATGTCCCTGGGCTGAACCCAAGTCCCCTCCCTGCAGCTCCAGGGACTGTCCTGCCAGGGAGACCAGAGGAAGGGGACATCACACATCTGTCTGTTGCTGTCCCCAAAGTGCAGCAGCCCGAGCTGTTCCCAGACTGTGAGAGCATCTCTGGGAGGTCACTGAGAAGAGTGATTCACCCCTGAGCACTGCACAAACTCCCAACTTCCTCCACCACCTCTGTCCCTGTGGACATCTCACCCACACAGGCACTGGGAAGGTTGGCAGCTACATCCTGCATCCTCCACCAAAGGACTGTGTCACCAAAAAAAGCCTTTGCTCCCCAGGATGCTGCAGAGCCCATCACAGACTGAGCCTTCCTTCTGACTGAGCCTTTGACAAATAGCAGTAGAGGGGAAAAAAAAAGTGTGGAAACCCCAGAACTGATAAAAGGTGAAAAGAAAAACCCTCATATACAGGCCTGATCTGCACCCCCACAGACAGAGCTCACTTTGCAACAGAAAGCAGAACTCAAGCATGGGGCTCACCCACTGCTGAGACTTAAATTAAGAAGCACCAAAACTCCCAAATTCAGGCTTTTCCTGCAATGTTGAAACGCTGCACATCCCAGGCTTCATAGATGAAACAAACCACCATTAATAAACAGCACTGGAACAATGAGAACAAGGATCAGATTGAAAACATGTTTGAGCCACACTGCCCAAGCACTGCAGGAGAAATCTCACTCCTGGGACGTTCCCTTGTCTTTCCACCCTTTGACTTTGCTGCTTTGGGTGCCCAGGTTGGAAGGCAGCAGTGGAGGGGGAGCAGGAGCTGCAGACCCTCGGGACCCTGTGGCAGCTCCACAGCTGGGGACACTGGGGACATTGGCTCTGCCAGCCAGGCTCTGGACTGTGTGTGCCTCCTGTCAGGACAGACCACACACGGGGTTAGTACAGGATCACTTTTAGGAGCATCTTCCAGCTGGCCATGCTGCCCTGCACACGATGGACGGGGAGCAAACCAGGGGGTCAGACTCCTGTGGAAATACTTGAATCAGCAGAGCCACTCATGAAATATAAAAGTAAAATTAAAAAATGCAAAAGAAAAATACAAAGGGCATGGGGGAGCGAAGAGCCAGCTGGAAAGAGAGTGCAGAGGGGAGCCACACATGGACAAGGAAAGGGGATGGGTTCAGAGCTCCCAGGTGCAGACACAGCTCTGGATGGAACATTTCCCCAGCATGGGAAGGGACTCCCTGCTCTGTTCTGGTCACTCAGAGAGGACAAATGCAACCAACCACAAAACCATCTGGAAACCATCTCCTCCCAGCCCTGCTCCATCCAACTTGCCCTCAAGTGGGCAGCAGACAGGCTTTGATCATTTAGGTCATTTATAATAACAGTAAGAATGTGCAATACACACCTGACATCCACTTTTCTCCTAAACGACAGCATGGAGGGAGAGAAAGAAGAGTCAGGAGAGAAGCTGAGACCAGAGACAGCATACAAGCACAGGGAAAAGCACCCATGGAGCTGAGGGATGTGTCCAGGCTAACAAGAGGGAGCTGAGCATGGATGGGGACAGGACTGATGGGGACATGGCTTTGTGCTGGAGGGCACAGAATGGCCAGCAAAGAGGGGACATGGCTTGGTGACAAGGCTGTGAGGCCACAGTGACCAACAGCAGGGTCAGGAGGATGAGGAAGCAGGCAAATGACTGCTCTCAGTGTCAGTGTCCTTGGACAAGTCACTGTGTCCGTGTGCATTTGGCACATCCCTCTGAGCACCCACCCCTGGGACTGCTGGTCCTGCCAGGCTGGGCCGGGGGCTCCACAGCAGGGGCAGAGGTGACAGCTCAGCCCGTGGGCTTGGCTGCAGGGACACTCACGTGTTGTTGACGATTTGCAGGCGCTCTCCCTTCTTGAAGGACAAGTCTGTTTCCGTGCGGGACTCGTAGTCGTAGAGGGCTACGAAGGTGGTGACTCCCCCTGTGACAAAGGGCACTCAGGAGGGGCACAGCCACAGGGACACTCCCCTCCCACCATCCTCCCACTGGCTGATTCTCCCCCAAGCCCAGAGTCCCTCAAAAACCCAAAACCCCAAGAAGCTGGACACAAACCCAGCACGACCCCACCCCGGCGAGCCCCAGCCCCACGGACCAGCCAGTGCCCCGGCACGCTGCGGCGAGGTGACCGTGTCAGAGGTGTTGAAGCCCCCAAAGAGCTTGGATTCAGCAGCCATGGTCCCGAAGGAGCGGCTGGGGGTGCGGTGGGCGTCGGGAGCAGCCGCCTTGCTGGGTGTCTGCGAGGCTGGGTAACCCCCATGGTGGGTGTTCTCCGCGGGCTCCAGGCTGCGCCGGCGCTGGCTGGGGTCTTTGGGCTTGCTCTTGCTGCTCCCCATGGTCCCGGGCTGGAGGACACAAGAGGGGATTCTATCATTATTATTATTATTATTATTATTGTTATTGTTGTAATTATTGTTGTAATTATTGTTGTTAAGAAGAAGTTGTTTCCCAGGGCTGGAGTGACAGATGCCTGCCCACCAGGAAACGAAACAACCTCTGGAGTCTGTTCAAG
Source organism: Pyrgilauda ruficollis (assembly GCF_017590135.1). Lineage (NCBI taxonomy): Eukaryota > Metazoa > Chordata > Aves > Passeriformes > Passeridae > Pyrgilauda > Pyrgilauda ruficollis. The sequence continues at coordinate 3,850,928 of NW_024526155.1, read as the reverse complement.
CAGCAGCTGCTGGGCAGTCTGGCCATCCTGCCCTTGCCCTGGGATACCACTGCCCCTCATTAACATGGAGACACCTCCTGTGTGGCCAGAGCAGCCAGTGAAACTGCCAGGACATGCTTTGGGAGCAGAGGGAAGTACGCTGAGCCGTGGGAGTGCAGAGCAAAGATGCTGAGCATGGAACCTGGACCTGTGCTGAGACTGTGGCAGCTCTGGGGCCAGGCACCTGCCGTGGGACACAGCTCAGTCCCCACGTGTTTCCTCCTACACATGAGATTCTACCAGGATGGGGATTAAAGTAGTGAAGACGGACCTTTGAAGTCCAAAGCATGCAGCCAACAGGATAAAAGTTTAAATCAAGAGCAGTTTTAGGCAGTTTGCAGCTAAGGACCAAGGGATCTCGCCTTTATATATAGTCAAATAGTTTATATATAGCCTTCCTTTCCACTCAAGACCACACTCTATAAATACCTTCAAGGTAATGACATAAATGAAGGCAGGGAATTATTTGCAGTCTCTAAAGATGGCAGGATACCCAGCAGTGTCCTGAAGCTATGGAAGGAAATATTTAGGCTAGATGCATGGCAGGAGGGAAAAGGGAGGTGGAGACAAGCAGGGAGGAGAGTATCTCTGATAAGAAAACAAGCAGGGAAGCAGCAGAGGAGGCAGCTGCTGCCCACAGGGTGCAGACCTGGACACAGCCATCCGTGAGGCTTTGGGGGGCTCAGCCTCATCCAGCAGAGGATTTTTCTAGCCCAGCTTTGGAGAGAAGCTTAGGCTGAGCTCCCCAGAGCCATGGGCAGCCCAGCAGCCTGCACAGCCCCAGTGTCACTGGGGCAAAGCCTTGGCTCTTGCTGTGGGAAAGCTTAGGGGTGCCAGGCACAAGCTGCTCCCTGTTCCCCTCAGCTCCCCTCCCACAGCAAGGCCTCTGACTGACGATCAGGGCTTATTTCCCAAAAGACACAATTTCCATCTACTGCTTTCCAGCTCCCACACTGCACAGAGGACCAGCAGTGTCCTTGTGTGACCCATGCCGGCAGGCTCAGATCCTGCCTTGGTTTGGGAAATGTAATAAACTGATTTTTTTGCGCTGGGTATGACTCCAGCAGCCACCCCAGTGAGCAGCAGAGCTCTCCTTCCTCCTGTGGATGCAGGTGATGAGGAGGGACCATGCCTCTATCTGCCACAGGACTCAGTCCACCCATATCTGTGCCAGGCTTTGGGGGTCTCAGAGCAAATAAGGGTCAAATAAAAGCTTTGGACTTGCAAATGGTCACTGCTGCCAATCCAGAGGCAGATCCTGCAGCCAAGGGGAAGGAGTCTGTCCATAAATAAATGCACTTTAAAAGCTTGATGCAGTAGGAGAGAGCAAGACCTGAGGAGTGATGACAAGGAGCCCCCACCTCCCTTGTCCCCAGCCAGCCCCTTGCTCACCTCTGCCCGGGGCTCTGGCACCCGCTGGGGCTCCCAGGATGCCAGTGGCAGTGCAAGGAGAAAAGTGGGAGCATGGCAGGGCTGTGACCGTGTGGCTTGTGACTCCCCACGGGACAGTGAGCAAGAGTACAGCTGCTCAGAGTTTCCCCTGGAAGCAGCACTTCCCCCGGCAGGAAAACACCCCAGCCAGGGTGGTGGATTTAGCAGCACTCTGGGGACACAGGTGAGCCTGGGTCAGAAAATTATTCATCAGCGTGCTGAGGAAATCAAGGTATAAAACAGTCAATGTGCCCAGAGATTAGATAGAAGCAGAGCACAGAGAGGGGACAGGGGATCCCCCAGGCACTTCCCTAAAACAGGGGAGTCCTCACCTTCACACCTCTGAGCCTGTGGGCACAGGATGTGCAACTTCCAGGTGTGTCCTGGCCAGTTCATCCCTCCTCATGCAGCAGTTTGGGCAGGGAGAGCCCCCACCCTGCACTGGGGGTCTGACCCTCCCAGGCAAGGGCTCTGCTGGATCTGCTGGTCACTGGGACACGATGCTCTGGCAGGGCTTTGGCTGCAAGAGCCAAACATGGAGGAGGAGGAGGAGGAGGAGGAGGCACGAGCCCACAGCTCTCTGGGGAAGGGGCTGCAGAGCCCCACTCCAAGCTCTCCTGTTGCTTTGCATCTAAATACCTACACTCTGACTTCAATGTGGCCAGTGCAGAACACAGGCTGGCAACCCCAAACTGTGCCCAGGGGCACTGGCAGCCTCGCACCATCCCCACTCTGAGTCCCAGGCAACTCAGCCTACACGACCATGTGGCTTTAGCCCTGTGGCTCTGCACCTGTCCCTAGTGAGGAGAGGGGCCTGAGAAAACCCTTGCAGCTCCCACACCCCCTTGGCAGCCGGAAAGGAAAGGGTGCAGATTCCCCCGGGAGAACACAGGGTTGTGCAAGAGCCTGGCAAAGGAGTGATTAATGACAGCAGGAATGTGCTGTGCACTCAGGTCCTCGGGAGGCACCAGGGAGAGACCCCCCTGCCTCGGGCACAGCCGCCAATGAACCCTCCCCACCTGGAGTCAAAGGGCAGAGGAGGAAGTGTGGTGCTCCCAGCACACCCCAGCAGCATCACTGGGAGCTGTGGGACGGCAGCCAGACTGCAAAAAACACCCATTGCCAGGAGCTATGCTGTGTATATGTCTAATGAATTTATGTCTAATAAATACAGCATTTCCACACGCAGCAGGCTGCAGGGATGCTCAGCACCACCAGCACCCAGCCAGGGCAGCCTGGCTGATGCCCAGTGGGATTTTGCCCTGCTGCCGTGCTTTTCACAGCTGACAATGCTGGGATGGGGGCTCAGCATCGCTAATCATCCCGGCCAGGGCCTTGCCTTTCAGCAGGACTGCCCCTCTCCCCCTGCCAGGGCTTGTGCAGAGGGCTGGAGCACGGCCAGCGCTCCTTGAGCTCGGCAGGCAGCTTTCCTGCGGCGGGGATTAGCACCCCGGGCACGTCGCAGCCTGCAGGAACTCCTGCCTTCCGCTCGGGGGGCACTGCCAGCGGCACAGCAGAACCACCACGGGCATGGCATGAGCTGCGGGGCCTCGGCTGTGCCGCCCGGGCCGGGAGCACCCGCGCAGGGCTGTGCCCTCCGCAGCCGCAGCCAGCCCGGGATGCTCCAGGGCCGGCACAGCACCCCGAGCCCCCCCAGAAGGAAAAGCAGCCGGGTCCCCGCTGCCCGGGCCATCGGCGATGTCTTACCGGTGCTTTCGGCTGCAGCCTCGCCGCGGGCTGGGGAGGGGCTGCCGGAGAGCTCAGCTCGGCTCCCGCCGCAGCCTGCGAGGAGAGGGAGCGTCAGCACCGCGGCACCCCCGCGCCCCGACACCCTCCGCCCCGCCACGGCCCAGGGCCCAGGGCTGCCTGCATCCCCCTCCTCCTCCTCATCACCACCCCTCGGGCTCACACCGCTCTCTGTGTGAAGAGGGGATGGATGATTCTCTGCTCCACTTCATCAACCCCACTGGGGATGGCAGAGCAGGCAGCTGGAGCCGCCCCAAGCCATGTCCCAGGGTGGAAGGGGAGCAGAGGCACCCCCAGCCCAGCAAGGGATTTTTCAGGGGAAAAGCAAAGCCGGTTCCTCCAGACACACCAGCATTTCCAGCCCTGCTGCTCCATCTCCGGACAGCCACGGCCTGCGGCAGGGCATGGTCGGCCACCAAGCAGAGACCTCGTCCCCCGGGATGAGTCACCTGCTCCAACAGCTGAGACAAATGCACAAACCGAGCACAAGGTATGGGAGCAACCTGTGCTGCTCAAGCCCTGACTCATTCAGAAAAGCATATTTTAGCTAAATTTTTCAAAAAGGACGGTTTTCTGTCACAAGTGTGCGTGATGGGGGGATCCTAGTCAGCAGCAGCAGCGTGGGGCAGAGCTGCAGGTGGAAAGCAGGGCAGGACATGGCCCCACAGAGCCAGGGCAGCCCCTCACCTGGCTTTGCCACCCTTTCCCAGCCCCAGCTCCTGCAGGAACTGCTCCTCCTTCTCCTACAGAAAGGAAATTCTCCCTCCAACCAGCCCTGCTCACCCAGCACTGGGCAGAGGCTTCAGCCACCCCCGAGGGGCTCCTGCACAGATGGGATTCAGACCCTACTTCAAAGCCCCAAGCATGATCCCACCAGGCTCCTGTCCCAGCTGGAGCCCAGGTTTCACACCTGATCCAAGGGCAACACCCCGGGTTTCACACCTCTTATAAGGGGAATATCCCAGTGTCTGCATGCAGGGGCTGTGCCCCACCGCAGGTTTGTTTTCATGGCCTCCCCTTCCCCCTACTAATAAGTTTTGTCACTATTTTTAGTGCATTTGATTAGGATAATGAGTGGGAGCTGACTGACAGCTCTTTAAGACGTTGAATGGTTTGTAATTTGTACTTGACAAATACTGGCTGGCAATGATTGCACAGCGGGATGCAGGGGGAAGCTGCAGCCCCAACTCCAGGCTGCAGCACATACAAATAAAGCTGTGCCACGTACACACGTGGTGCCCATGCCCCTGCCACCCAGGCATGCTGTGACACAGGCCACAACAATGATTAGACCAAAAAGAGCCCAAAAAGCCGCTAGAAAAATCTCAATATGCCTCAGCCTGGGGTCAGCCATGTGCCGGGTGCCAGGTGCGCTGATGGGGAAGGGCAGGATCCTGGGTGGATGGACGCACTAGCAACCTCATGCTGACAGATTTGGCTGTTTGGTGGCTGAAGGTGGCTGCTGTGGCAGCAGCCTGGCACTCCCTGGCACATCTGGCACAACCGAGCACTGCCCTGCTGCTCGCTTGGCAGTGGGGCTGCCATCCTCAGCAGCACATCACTGGCACGGCCACAGCCAGGCTCAGACAACGCCAGCACTGCCATCCCCACCCATCTCCGTGTGCTGCTGGCTCTGCCTTTGGGGTCTTCCCGGCCTCCATTCCTCCCTAGACAGGGGGGAGGGTGCCAGGGCTGAGCTCAGCCACGCAACTTGCCCGGGGCAGAGGCCACAGCAAGGAGAGGCCAGCCCAGACCTACCCTCTCCAAAAGCAATTAAAAATGAAGCACACTCGGCTGCACACCTCAGCTCGGATCAGATCACGGTACGCGAGGCAGCGGCATCCCCGGCGCTGGAAATGCCACCTGGACCGCCCAACACCCACGCTCCAGGCTGTCTCCCCCCGGAAATTCACTGGCAAGTTGTGTGGCAGGAAAAGGCTCCATCCTCTGCCCTACCTCCCTGAGGAGAGACGCTCTCGCAGCGAGGGGAAGCGGCAGCTCCCGGGCGAGTCCCGCTTTCCTGCGCCCGGATCACTCAAGGATACAATGGCCGTGGTGCGGGAAGGCTGACAGCGCAGGGGAAGCGATCTTATCGTCGTGTCTTCGCAAAGACACTGACAAAAGACACTGATTGGGAGCAGACAAAACACAGCAGAGGCAGAAACCTTGGGAAATGCCGCGACAAGCTGGGGCTTAACACCAGACACGGAGCTTTGGGGAGGGAAACATCCCTGGCAATGAAGGCACTGTCCTTGGAGCTGCTCCAGAGCCGGGCGCCGAGCAGCGCTGCCGGCAGCACGATGGGGGTGCAGGGGGACAGGGGCTGGGAGCACCAGCACCCAGCCACTGATGGAAGGAGACGAGCTGAGCCGTGTCCTCGGCTCGCAGAGCCCCGCTGAGATTCATCACGGCAACTGTCTCACACCAGACTGAAAAATGAAGCGTGCGGGACGGCGGGCGAGACAAAGCAGCCTGGCGGCACCCAGCCCATGGCAGCCGGCAGCGGGGACGGGGAGCGGCACAGAGCAGCGCTCCCAAACACAGCCAGCCCCTCCATCCCCCTGGCACACAACCAGCCCCCTCCCAGCACGGCCAGCCGGGGCAGATCCCTGCAGGATCAATGGAAGCTGCCTGCAAGGGGGGCATTAAAGCAGAGCTCCCAGACTGGAGGCAGCCAAAGGGCACTTTGCCACCCCCCCGTGTCCCCTGCCTGGGTGGCACGAAGTGGCAGCAGTGCTGCCCCTGCCAGCGTGGCCCCCAGAGAGCAGGGTCAGTGCTGTGGGTGAAGTCCCAGCTTGGTCAGTGCTGCCATTACCATGGCATCGAGGTGGTCTTTTAATCATCGAGGTGTCTTTTAATCATCTTAAGGTGGCACCCTGTCCCCTTCCCCGCTTTGCTCTCTGCTCCCTCCCCACATTTGAGTAGGATGCACAGCCCCGGATATGCTCACAGAACAGTTTCCCCCTCTGTCCCAGGGGATGCTCCTGGTTTTGCCCTTTCCCACGGCAAGCATCCCAGCTGGGGGCCAGCGAGCAGCAGCACAGCCCCCAGTGCTTTTGGGACAGCAGGCTCAGCCCACCATCCCCTCTGCCACCCGAATACAGTCACCGTGTCCAGCCAGTGACAACCCCTGTCCCCTGTCCATGCCATCAGGCTGTGCTCAGTACAGGACAGGGAACACAGGCTCATCTCTGCCAGGCTGGGACCAGCCTGACTGCAAGGAGTCCCAGGAGCTGTGAAAAGGGGGAGCTGCTGCCCCAGCCCTGCAAGTGGGGTGTGATGCTGCAGACCCTGTCCCTGACTGGCTGAAGCAGTGAGGACACGTCTGGCTTGTGCCTGCAGCCCTCCTCCTCCACAAGGACACTCATTTCTCACCTGCACTGATTCCTAAAACAGGAGGAACAATGCAGGGATGCTCGTTTAATCTCTCAGCTCCTACCAGGAACAGCCACAGGCAGGTGTCCCCAGTCCTGATCTCTGCTTCACCCAGTAACAGCATGATGAAGGCATCTGAGCCAAGGCAGTGCAGCCTTTCCCTGGCTCCCCCAGCTGATGGAGAGCTCTTCCAGATGAAAGAATGGCTGCAGTAGGGAGGGCAGTACAGCTGCTGTGCAGGGGCCCAGCTACACACTCCCCACAGATATAAGTCCCAACTCCTCCTCTCTGGCCCTGTCAACTCCCATTAATATTAAGACCATCTTAATTAAAGCTCCACAGCCCAAGACAGCAGAGGCCAGTGTGTCACAAAAGGGGAAAGGATAATTAGATCAACCATCCAAATTCACTCCCCCTAAGCATGGGGGAGAGCACAGTCAGGAGCAATGCAAAATGCCTCTGAAAGACATGTCAAAACAGGGAGTTTGAAAGACCAAAACAAACCCTGAGAAGCACACAAGTACATTCTGGATGTTCATCTGGCCAAGAAACTGGGAAACTCCAAGCAAGCACACTGGGAGCACGTAAGGAGCTTGAGCTCTCCCAGCCATCACAGGGCCAGCTCCTCCACAAGCAGATTTTGGTTTGTTGGGGTGATGGGCAGTGGCTCTGCCAACATCAGTGGCACAGAGAGCTGCAGGCTGTGCCCCCCCCTACCCCCACAGCACCCCAAAACCAGGCAAAGACAGGGGCATCCTGACACTGGGCACCCCCAAGCACCACCCTGCATAAGGCTGGCAGAGAAAGCCACAAGCTTTATCTCCCTGAAACAATGCGAGCAGCTGGATGCAGGAAGCGGAATGTGCTGCAAGTTGTGCTTGCTGCTGCTGAGCTGAGCACTCAGTTTTAAGCCTTTGCTCCACTGAGAGGTGTGAGAAGGGAAGGTGGCCTTTGCCACACCTTGTCACATCCCTGTCACTGCGCTGCAGCAGGCCTGGGGACCAGCAGGGACCATCTTTGGATCTGTGAGCGTGCATCCGTTCTGCACTGTGAGGGTGTCCAACAATTACAGAAGGGAAAACAAAGCTTTCTCACCCTGAGGGTGGTCCAGCACAGGAACAGGGACTGGAGGGGTGGTGGGATCCCCAGCAGGAGCTGCTCAGAGCTGGCTGGGTGCTGTGCAGCCTGACTGTGCTCCGGGTCAGAGCAGGGATGCCTCCCAGTACCTCCCAGCCTGACTCAAGCCTGCACTTCCAGCATTCCCATCAGGACACCAGCCAAAGCCAGGAATTGCCCAACCACCTCCAGCAAATGCCTTCCAAAGCACACAAAGCCCTTGGCCTACATTAACCTGAGCTGGCTTCTCCCAGGCAGGTGATGAGGGCACCGCTCTCCTCTGCCAAGTCCAGGAGAAGGAAACTGAAAGGAAATGCTTCCAAGGGCAGGAGTGCCCGTGGGGCTGGGAAGAGACAATGCTGGGCAGGGAAACTCTGATGTCGAGCTGGAATGGCACAAGGAGCTGGAGCTCTTGGCCACCAGGACTGCCTGGAGCCATGGGGCAATGCTTCCCCAAAAGAGCCCTGTGGCTCAGCACTCCTCAAAATGTGCCCTTTTAACACTGGCCCCTGGGCATGCTGGCACCTCTGAGCTCCCACTGCCAGCCACTTAATTCTCCAGTTTCCCCGTGGCCCATCACAGCCCTGCTGTTCCCATCCAGGCAAAGAACCAGGACAAGGGACTGGCCCCACTGGAGGGGGTGATGGAGACCTGGTGACACGAGCTGGCCCTTGGAGGAGGAGGGGTGATTTCTGTTCCCCATTTCTGCAGTGCCTCTCCCTGCACAGGCAGCCTCAGGCTCCAGGAAATGTGGTTTCCTTCTGCTTTCTGGAAGTGAACATCCACCCCGGGGCTCTGGGGGACGGCTGTGGCAGCACCCAGCCCACCCCGTGCCCTGCCCGGCTCCTGGGGAAGGGGCAGGTGGCAGCAGGAGGCTGCTGTGACTCACAGGTGTCTCAGATCCGGACAAAACAGCGGTGCCACCTGCGTCTGCGTGGCTGCAGGGCTGACACACCCATTCTGACCCGGGCGAGACAGCAGCGCAGGCAGGCGGCAGATCTCCAGGGCAGGGGGAGGAAGGGGGCAAGGAACGCAGGAGGCAGAAAAGCTCCACATCTGAGCAAGTTACAACCACCCCTGGCCACGCTGGCGTCACTGCTAAAACATTTCCACTTTCAGAGAAACCAGCCCATCCAGTCCAGCCAGGCAAGGATCTCCCAGGGCTCCGCTGGCCCTCCAGGAGCAGAGCCACAGCCCCATCAGCCCTGCTGAGGGGTCCTGTAGGACCCTCATGGCAGGAAACCTCCCACAGCCCTCCTGACATGGAACAGGAACTGAAACACTCATGGGGAAAAGAGGGAAAATGCGGGGAGGGTATGTGGATATGTGCACCCTTGACACAACCCATGGAGCTGGGAATTGCCCCTCTCCCAGCTGGAGCCACAGGCAGGACACATGCTGGGGTTCACTGCAATGGGAGGGGATGAAGGACAAGCCCAGCAGAGGCCAAGGCTCTTCTGTCACAGATTTCAAACATATCCCACTTTGCAGACCCCTGAACATTTTCAAATAAATAAGCAGGATCCCACAGTGCAAATTTCTCAAATGTATGCTGATAATTTTCCTGGGTTACTTTGGACTTTGGGGCATATGCCCAACACAAGCCTCATGCTCTGGGGAACCGTGGGCCCCATGCTACATGTGGCTGCAGGTCAGGGCTGGATGATCAGGGTCAGCCTCCAGCAGTGCACACTCGACTCCTTTCACCTCTGTGGGCATGGATGGGACTGGGAGCAGGTCCCGTATGAGTGATCACAGCATGGACTGTGGCTCTGGCCTTGGAACACCCAGGACATCCCTGGCAACAGAGCCCTGAGAGATGCTGGTCCCCACAGCCACTCCCATCTGCACCACCAAAACAAAGCATGGCTCAGGATGTGTCAGAGGAAGCAACCAGGGAGGGTCCTGAGGGGCAAAGGGAGATCAGCCAGCCCCAAAAAGCTTTTCCAAGCCCAAAATGCTGCGTTGGATTGCCAGCTGCTCCCGGGGTGAGTGGGATGCTCATGCCAGAGAGGATCCAGCTGGGAGGTGCAGCCCCTGATGGTGCTCACTATCAACAACCTGAGCAGATGAAAAACAAAGAAAAATGCTGAGCTGGTGTCTTTTATCCCTGTCACTCCTGGAGCAGAGCTGGGCTCTGCACACCCCTGGCACAGCTCTGCAGTTGTGGTGGGGAGCAGAGATGGACTATGGGCAAGGTGGATGTGACCAGGGACACGTGGACCTTGCACCCTCCCATGGCATCTCTCCAGCCCTCGCTTGTGCTGCTCATCCTACAGGGACAGACTGAAGGGATGCAGGGACAAAGAGATGAAGGGCTTCTCCTCTGCTTCCCATCACCTGTGGCTCACAGTGCCTTCAGCACAGCCCTCCTGGCCCACAGCATGGGGAGAGAGCTGTGCCCATCCCCAAATCCCCCAGAGGGCTCAGGTGAGCGTGCACACACACGTGCACACCCCACACACACCTGCACCTGTGCAGGCAGCCAGGTGGGCAGGCAGCTGCCCTCCTTGCCCAGCCCCAGCCACACACACTGGTCCCAGCAGCCTGAGCCTTCCCACCCCGCACTTCTGAGCTCAGCTGCTCACGGCACTGGAGCACGGAACTCACCCTGGTCACAGTGACTCCTGCAGCTACATCTGCACCCTGCCTGATCCCGTGCCACTCCCCTGCCTGATGCAGCAGGCTGCTCACTGGAAGCTCCCTCCTGCTGTCCCAAGGATTCCCAATCCCTTTCCAGCACAGCAGGGCCCCAGCAGCACTTGCCCCATGGGCAGGGGAAGGAAAGGGCCCATCTGAGCAGGGAGTGACTCCAAGAGCCTTTCTGTGTAGTTTTTTTTTGCATAAGTCAGCAAGCACATGCTTCAGCCCGGGAACATCGGAAGCCCAGGGAGAGCACTGCCCGACCTCGCTGCTGCTGGCACTGGCTGCAGCTGAGGATGAGGATGAGGAAGGTGCTTGTGCTTCTTGAAGATCAGATTCTATTTGCCCTGCCTAAGGGGAGGCTTTACCCGTGGTGTGTGCATGGGGTAGGGCAGTGCAACTGGGGCTGGGAGAAGGGGAAACTGAGGCACACACTGTGTAAAACCTCACCAACTCCAATGACAACTTCTCCTCAGGTGCTCCTGGGGGAAACTGAGGAATGCAGTGGGAAAGTGGAGAAGTGAAACCCAGGCACAGTGCTACACCTCCAACCCCAAATTACTGCAAAAGCGTGCCCCGAGGTGAGATATTTTTAGGATCAATTTAGCACTGACCTGACCCTCTCATGCTGCCCCCAAACTGGTGTGTGGTGTGGGAGTGGGACACATTGCTCAGGACAGGCTGGACTTGTTAACCTCTCCCATGGTGGAGGGGGCAATGCAGCAATGGGTCTTTTTTACCCTCATTGACCAGGTTTTTGGTGGCCAAGGCTGCCAAGCACACTCAGGAAGGATGGGAGAAGCTGCCCTGGGTGGAAGTTATTGCACAGCATACAGTCAAGTTTCCATCCATCCATCCATCCATCCATCCATCCATTCTCAGCACAGGGGGCTCAGGGCCAGCCGAAACCTCACGGTCACAGGAGTGAGACCACAACAGGTCAGGCATGGGCTGGGAAACTCAGGGCCAGCCTGTGAGTCTTGCAGCACAGGGAAAGAACCACAGCACAGCCCAAGTTCCAAGGATTCCTTCTTGGCTGCAAAACCCAAAGCCATCCCAGTGCCCTCCTGGCATGGGGCCATGGCTGTGAGGTGAGGGCAGGCTTGCTATGCATGGGCCCCATTCCTTATCTTTTTACTTTAAACACCCAGGCAGTTCTGTTCTCCACATGTCTCCAGACAAGCCCACCAACCCCACATGCCATCCTATGGATATTTCAGATGCTGCATGTCCACTGAGACTACGTGGTGTCAAGGGGCAGATTTGTTTAAGGGCTGAGTTAAAATCAATGACCAGTCCCACCCTGCCCAGCAGCCGATGCCCCCGGCAGCCTGGCCAGCCCCCAGCCCTCAAGAACCCCTCCCTGCTCCCAGTGAGAGCAGCCAGCAGATCCATAGCCTGAAGGGAAGTCAGCGCAACACGCAGATTTGCAGGTCCGGGTTCCTGGCCCAGGTTCAAACCACATTTGTTCCTGAAATCTGTTTCAGGGTTTTCTTTGCAAAGCGTGCGTGTGCAGAGCCATGTGCACAGCGGCACCAGCTCCCAACACAGCCGGTGCCAAGGTCACTGTGCCAGCCTGGGACCGAGCTGCGGGCCTGGGTGCCCCTCCTAAGCACACTCTGGGCAAGTCTGGAACTAGATGATCAGGGGAACTGGAACTAGATGAGCTTTAAGGTTCCTTACATCCCAAACCATCCCACGATTCTGTGATGTACTGGACTATCTCCCAGTGTGCTGCCAATTAAGTGAAGAGGAACCAAAGGCTTTAAAACAGCCCCGTGACACGGCGTGTTTTCTGCTGATGGGTGGAAACTTCAGCAAGACACGAGCCCTGGGGAGCTGGACTGCACCACCCACAGCTACAGGCAGTCAGGAAGAGCAGCTTGGACTGGAAACAGTGACAATCCACACTCCTGTCCCAGGAACAGCTATGCATGGATGGTTATTTCCATCCACAGGACCGAGCTGCTCTCCAGGCATGGGACTGAAGGGCTCCCCTCTGCAGGGAGGTGCAGGGGCGTGCTGCTGTGTGACAGGGCTGTTTCCGATGGGATGCACGCTGGACACATCTCCAGGCGGGCTTTGGGGCGAGATGCGGAAGTGAGCTCAGATGGGAAATTGTTCCAAGAGATAAAGAAACAAGTTGGAAACCGAGCTGCAAAACAGACAGCACAGGAAACAATAGCACTTCAGATAGGCTTTCCAATTTCCCACAGCCGTGCCAGGAGTCCAGTGCTTTGTCCCAGGGATGCTCATGGGTTCCCCCCTGCTTAGACATGCAGGGAGGAGGTGCAGGCTGCTTGCTCGCTCCTACCTCTTCTCTTTCATGATCTTACAGGCATTCGCTGGTTGTTTAAATGAGAGGTTGGGGACCAAGTCCTTCAGGTCTCATTAAATAAGAGTTTAGCTCTGTGATGACTTCAAAGGCCAGGCAGGATCCCACACCAGTAACAGGGAGAGGCAGATGGGATTTCGAAGGTGTGGGAGCCCCATGGTCCATCCCCTGCTTGCCTCAGTGAGTCCAGTGAAATGATGCTGCTTTGCAGGAGCTGCCAGTGCTGCTAAAGGCCATCCCTGTCTCAGGTTTGCTGATGTCCCCTCGTGCCACCAAGGCAGAAAAGGACCCTCTTGTCTTTGCAGCAGAGCCTCCACACTGGTTGGTCACCACAGCGCTCCCCTGCTCCCCAGCCAGGGGCTGGGATGGCCCTTTCTGCCTCCCCCTGGAACCTCCCTGATTTTCCATCACTCTGGCACAAAGTCATTAAAGGGCAGAGCTATCATTAGGGCATCTCCATCACACAGGGAGCACTGCAAGGCCACTAACGATCGAGACAGGGAACATTGGACTTCCCTTCGCTGCTGCTGCTGTGTAGCCCATAAACAACCCTGTCTTGGGCTGTTTTGGTGAAGCCAGGAGGTGTTTAGAGGAGCCCCTGCCCTGCTGCTCCCAGGTCAAAGCTTGGAAGTGAGAATTGACCCTCGATCTCCTAAGCAAAGGTGTTCCTTCCTGATATATAAGCATTAACTGGCTAATGATTACAGAGACACAGAACACAAGCCTCAGCTCAGACACTGAGTGCCACGGTTTTGCTGTGGGTGGATCTGGAGCCAGCCGAAGCTGATGGCTTAGCACAGGTAAGCCAGGATCAAACTCTATGGCAAAGGTGGCAGGAGCAGCCCAACAGTTAAAATGACAGAAAGGATATTGCTTTAAAGTGCAAGATTGCTGATGTCTTCCTCCCCATCACCTTCCTCATGCCTTCCTCATGCCTCCTGACTGTCTGAGCAACACCTGCTGCACAGGGGGCCTGGGCACATGTTGAGCCACTGGGTCCTGAGAGGCATCTCCAAGTCTGGCAGGGACAAAAGGATTCCCATCACTAATGGCTGGATCTTGGGAAGGTTTGTCACGACTCGGTTCTTGCACTGGTCATGCTGGCAGTGGGTATCTCCTTGGCTGAGAGGAGAGCAACAAAGATCCCCAGCACCTCCTCCTCTGAGAGCACCAGTCAGGCAGGAGAAAGAAAAACCAAGTCTTTGTTACCATCTTTGTTCAGTTTCATAGAGTGCTGCTGGATATGTGCTGTCCTGTCCCTGTCCCTGCTGCACAGGCAGGAGCTCACCTCAGGGAGCCCTGTGCTCTGCACCCTCCACTGTCCCCAGCTCCTAATGCCCCTGTCTTGAGGGACCCCTGGCTGCATGTCACATCATGTCCCTTCCATTGCATCACTTCTGGGGAGCCAGGAGGACAGGCCATGGCACACACAGGGCCCGCACCGCCCCGCACCGGGCCGGGCTCAGCGCTGCGCCGCCGGCAGCAGCATCGCGCAGCGCCGCGGCCCCGGCGCGCTGGTGCCTCGCCCGCCCCCGCTCACCCCTTCTGCGGGGCGGGGGGGAGCACCACGGGGAGGGGAAAATAAAAAAAATTGAAAAAAAAAAAAAAAAAAAGAGAGTAATATGGCAGCAAACCGGAAACGGAGGATGGGGGAAAAGGCAGCAGCAGCCCCTCCCCTCCCTCCGTGGCTTTTTTTTTTTTTTTTTTTTTATCTGCCGGCGCGTCCCGGCCCGCGGCGGGGGAAGCGCCTGGCTGTGCCGGGGACACGCGTGGGAGCGGCGGCCGCGGTCCTCGGGGCGCGTCGCCCCTCGGGTGAGGGGCTGGGGGTGCTCCCACCCGAGCCCGGCGCTGCTCGTCCCGGCGGGCTGGCTTGGTGTGGTACCTGGAAGCCGGAGCTGGTGACACAAAAGTGATTTTCAGGAGGCTGGGTTGCGGTTCGCTTTATTCAACTGCTCTAACACACGGCGAATTGCAGGGAAATGCTGTTTTGTCAGGTTCTGTTCCTCCCCATCCCCAGGAGGGACACCTCGCCTTCCCAGAGGACTGCAACCCACGTTCCCCCTTCTGTGAAGTCGGAAGGAGGCAAAACTTCAGATGGAAAAGCAGGCAAAGATAAACCTCGTCCTGTGCCTCCCTGGGAACCCGGGAACTTCGTGGGGCCCCTTTGGAGGCAGCGCAGGCACTCAGCGGTGTCTGTGCTCCGCCGGGGCATCCATTCCATTTAGGGGTTAACACCTCCCACCCAGCTCGGCCCTGAAGTCGGTACCGAATCCAAAACAAGGCAGAGTGGAGCTGCGGGTGTTCCTGGGGGCCCCAGTCCCCAGCTGGCAGCATCACCCCTCAGTTGTGTGTGCCCCTGAGTTCCACTCAGGCAGGTGGGCACACGGGAACAGTTCCACCCGTCGTTCCCCTTGCTCCTCAGCACCCTCCCCTTGCAGCAGGAGGTGGGAAATGCCCAGCTTTGCCCTGGCACCGAGCAGTGCCGGGGTGCACACACGGGCTCAGCCGGGTGCCCCGATGCCTGCACCCAGCCCGTCGGGGCTGCCCGACCAGCTCAGCGGCGCTGGCAGCCCTCCCACCTCCCCCACTGGCGATCCATTGAAGTGCTCGCTGTCACGTTATCCTCCAGGAAGAAAGGGGGTGAAGCAGTCCACTCCTTAAACCCACATTTAGCTCTTTTATGCGGCACGCTCGGCTGCTGGCCAGCTGCAGTGACCCTTGCGTTTCCACAGCCAGCACCGCCTCTGCCCTCCTTGCCACCCCTCCGACCAACCCCGCAGCCACTCCGCGGGGGTTTTCCGAAAACCCTCCTTCCTCTGAGCAAGAGCTGACATCTCAGAAACAATTTGGGAAGTTAACAACTTTTAAAGAACTATGTGGTGGAGTTTTTCTTTCTGTTTCCCACTCCTTCCCCCCCCCCTTTGTTACCATCTTTGTTCAGTTTCATAGAGTGCTGCTGGATATGTGCTGTCCTGTCCCTGTCCCTGCTGCACAGGCAGGAGCTCACCTCAGGGAGCCCTGTGCTCTGCACCCTCCACTGTCCCCAGCTCCTAATGCCCCTGTCTTGAGGGACCCCTGGCTGCATGTCACATCATGTCCCTTCCATTGCATCACTTCTGGGGAGCCAGGAGGACAGGCCATGGCACACACAGGGCAGCACAACCTGCTCCCTGCCACCTACAACCCTCACTGCTGCTCACCATCTCTGGGACCGGGACCAGGACCACAGTCACCTCCTGGCACCAAGTGCAGGGCTGAGCCCTGGCACACCACAGCAGCCACTGGGGTGAGGAAGGACCAGGGAGGAGTGCACTGTGCAGGGCCAGCAAAACACAGGGAGGTGGAGCAGATCCCAACTCAGTCCAGCAGGTCTCACACGAGGCTGCACAGCTCACTGACATGATGCCCAGCACCAGAGAGCACCATGACAGGATCGGTGCCACAAGATGCCAGCCCCTACCACACCTGTCCCCATGCACACAGCCCTGTGCAGCAGCCCCAGCCCTGCAGGCTGCCTCCTGTGTCCATCCCAAGTGGCCCCAGGATGCAGCACAGCCTGTCTGGGCAGTAAGCAGGATAAAACCTTATCCTGACCCCAGAGCGGCTCAGGGCAAAACCCACGATGCTCTTCCATGGCACTGGGGACTGCGACAGTGGGGACACACCACTGCCACCACTTGCAGCCACACACGGGGGTTGGATCGCCCAGGCTGCAACGGGGAACTTCCCGACTGGATGAAGTCTTAAATCGGAGAAGCCGAGGCTCTGCAGCCCCCCAGCAGCTGAGCCAGCCGGGCACGGCAAGGGGCACGGCGAGGGGCACGGCTTGCCAGGTCCATCCAGGCTGGACACTGGCCCCAGAATCACCGGTGAACAAACACAACAAGGGAAGCGGATCACGAGACATCAAAGCAGGGGGGCGATGAATATTTCATGTCCTGGCCTACATACAGCCCGGCTGTCCCCGCCCTGCGCTCCCGGGGATCCCCCACAGCCCCTGAGCACAACAAAGGGGAGTTGCAGGCAGGCGGGGCCGCCCCGCCGGACCCCCCGCGCCCCCAGCTCTGCCCCGCCAGGCAGTGACACCCCCAGCCGGACCCACGGCTGACCCACCAGACCTTGTGCATCGCGCTGGACCCACAGCCGCCCCACCGACACCCCGTGCCAGCCCGCCAGCATCCTTGTGGGGACCCGCCGCCAGCCCTCCAGGCTGCGGTATCCCACGCTGCCGGACCCACAGCTGCCCCACGGCAGCCTGGGCACGCTCGGCTGGAGCCATCGCCTCCTTGCCGAACTGCCAGCATCCCCGATCGGACCCCCAACCCGCTCCCGCCACCGCGGGCATTTCCCCGCCGACCCGCCGGACTCTGCGGACATCCCACTGCGGGCATCCCCCCGCCGGTCCCCACTGCGGACATCCCCCGCCGGACCCCACGGCCGGACCCGGGACATCCCCCGCCGGATCCAGTGCCGGACCGCGGGCACCCCCGGCCGGAGCCCGCAGCCGGTCCGTGGGACCCCCGCCCGCCCCGCAGCGGGGCAGCCCCGCCGCCGCCG
>NW_024526155.1:3690117-3833407 GCF_017590135.1 Pyrgilauda ruficollis | reverse complement strand
CCCCCCCCCGCCTTTTGAGTTATTAAAAAAATATTTCCCATGACACTGGCGAAGGCCAGCGAATCCATGAGTCACCAGGAACAGGGAGTCATGCACGCGCCGATCCATCACCCCCGGCCAGCGCATTGTGAGGGGCCCTTCCCTGGGAGGAGCTGCCGCTGATAAGGTCCCTCCAGCCGGCCAGGAGACGCTTTCCCTCTGGGCTCCCTCCCAGGGCTGGCCCAGCCCGGCCGGGCTCCCCGGACACCCGTGGCGTGTGTGGTCTAGGGCCGGATCATCCAGCCGCAGCTTGGTTTGTCCCGAGGCTTGGGGGTGTTAATTCTTAGCCCACCCCCTCTGCTATTCAGCTGCGGACGGGAGGATTCTTCATCCGATGTGGGATGAAGGGATTGAGCCGGTGTGTGGGGCAGTCCCGGGTGCTGCTCTGCTCATCCACGCGGGAATGAGGGGCTCACACCAATGCCTGGGCAGCCCCACGCCTTCTCCCTGCTGTGCCAGGGACACAGGGACACTCCCCTGTCCCTCCCTGTCCCAGGAGCGCCCACTCCAGCCCGGAGCTCTGCCGGAGGGGAGAGCACCCCGGGGAGTGGGGACCTGGCTCCAGCCCCGGGTGAGCTGGTGAGGATGACTCAGCCTCTACTGGATCCAGACCCAAATCTAAGATGCAATTATGACTTATAAATATTTGTATTTTGTTTTTCTCTTTTGCAATCAACTTCTTTTCTCCAGGCTGTCCTCCCAATCGGAGTTCCCATCTCTGGCGGTGCCGGCCCATGGCTGGAAGGCAAACACCCACAGCGCCGAGCCTTTCAACAGCCAGACCAAGTCCACGACAACCTCTGCTCCTTCCTCTAGGATGATGCCAATGTGCAAATCTAAAATGACAAACAGACACTGTCTAAACCCAGACTCTTATCTTTTGGTCTCAGATGCTGGAATGTGCCCTCACAGGGCTGACATTAAACACGCAGTGCTGGTGATAGTGCGACTGAAGAGCATTTAAGCAACCCAGCTCACCTCAGGACACTCCTGGCTCAGACAGGAGGTCTAGAGCCTGACAAGCCCTGGCCACCCACTTCCCTTTGCCTCTTGCCTCTCTCCAAATATTTATCTTTAACCAGTCTAATGCAAATTGCTGCTTTTTTCACCCAACCAGAGATTTCAGTCTCTCGTCCGAAACTTATTTTCTTGATATGATTCTTCACTTTTAAATAGTGCTGATAAAACCCACCCCAGAGAGGAAGAGGGTTACAGAAACTAAAACCAGGTACTTTCAATTTGAACAAAAGTAGCACTGAGTATTTCCAGCAGCTCGGTTATTACAGGATGACTTGAAATGATACTTTAAAAAGAAATGAAGACATGCTCAGGTATTTCTGTGTTTTCTTGCTGACCTTTACACGAGTTTCATCAGCAACAAGAAGAATGAGAGTTACTGTGGGCAGATGCTGTCATGCTCATGAGTAAGTAAGTAGGTACGTGGCTCCTTCCCCTCCAGGTGTGCAGATCAAACTGCTCCACAGGGCTCCTGAAATCCTCCTGTGAGGTAAGAGGGTGCTTGTTGGGCCCAGTATTTGATCTGAGCCCTGACCTCTCCAAAGTAACCGTGGATTTACAACAAAACATCTATTCATCTCCAGCCAGCTTTATTTTTAAGCATCCCCTTGGCAAGCGTGAATAAGTTTTGTCTATTGGATTCTGTTCCTGAGGCTGCACTTTGTTCACTGCAAATTGCAAATACAGTTGCAGGAATTATTACTATTAATAATATAATGGTTGTGTTTGAGATGCTGGACAGAGAGAGAGAGGCAGCCGTGGCTCTTGCCCTGAGATTTTATGATTTTCATTGAGCTTTACAGCTCTGAACATAGTGAGTGTGAGACGGGAAATGATCAGCACCATCAGCCCCGTTAGGGAAGCTGCAGTTTCAAGCTCAGGAGCTGATTTACCAAGGGGGATTGGCCAGAATAACCCTGCAGCACGAGCCATTTGGCAATATTTCATGCTAGAAATGCTCATTCTGGCCATTCTCTCCCACACTGAGCATCAGGGCTGCAGGAGCCCAGCAGAGATTGCCAGCATCCTGCAGGTTATGGGATAAAAAGGGGCACCATGGAAGAAATTACCAGGAGGGCTCAGGACCTGTTGTGTCCCTCAGTGTGATGACAATCTGCTGTGCAAGAGGGGCCCTTAGCCCCTGCCAGGAAGTGTCATTGCAAAATTCCCTGGGGGAAAGGGCTGCGGGGAAGCCACTGACTCGGTGACATGCAAATATTTAATAAGGAGGCACTGAGTTCAACAGCTGTGGGCTGAAATTATCTGCATGGTCAATAAAGGCACAACATTTCCTGTCAGAGTTCTGACTGGTAAAATATACTTTGATACAGTCTGAATTAAGTATCTTGGAATAGCTCGTTTGGGCAAAAATCTGACACGTTTTACTTCTTGCCTCAGCTCAGCATGAAAGCCACACACAAGATGTTGGCATCTCCCAGCATGGAAATTCTGCTTTTTGGCCAGTCTTAGTATCCATAGAAAAAAGCAATTCAGAAAAACTCAAGAAGCTCATGCAGATGAGATTTATAGCCCTGCTTCTGGCTTGATTTGGTGGCAGAGCAGCACAGGATGGCTGGCTGGTGCAGAGCTCTGGTAGCCACATCCAGGAGACCCTGCCCCAGGGCTGGGGTGCTCCTCCCTGCCAGCACCCAGCTGCTTGCTGGCCTGCCTGCAGCCTGAGCAAGCAGAGCCACAGCAGACACCAGGGTGTTTCCCCTTAATCATCCAGCCTTGGTCCTTGGAGCGAGGGATGGGCAAAGGAGGCCACAGTCTGAATCTGAAAATCTTAAACCATGTGATAGTTGGATCCCAGCTCAGTTTAAAACAAGTTAAGTGAGGGGGGAGGTAGGGATGAGAACTGTTTGCAGCTTTTCTCAAAATCTGCTCCTCCTGGAGCCACCATGGCAGCACAAGCAGCTGCTCTGTGGAAGCACAGCCATGAGGACCCTCTCCTGCACACAGCCCTGCAGCTGCAGTCTGGCCCTTTGCTAGAGCACTGGGCAAGAGCTGCCCTCAGGGAGCCACAGGGATGTCACCCCACAAGCTCCACAGCAGCAGCACAGCTCCAGCAGCCTGTGCAGCCAGAGCTGAGGCACAAATAACAGCAGGGAACGTCTGGAGCTGATTCCTGGAGCTGCAGGAGCAGCTTTGCCTGCAGAGCTCGACGGTGTCTGTTGTACTCTGGACTTTGGCTCATGGCAAGGTGAATTTATAAGCTTGGGATGGCTTTTGCACAAGAGCAGCCAAAGGCAAGGCAGCAGGAACAAGCCTTGGAGCCAGGGACACCTGAGTTCAGCCTGGGCAAGATATGAGATGTCTCAGGCCATTGCTGATGCCTTCCATGGCCCCAGTCCATGCACTGGGACTGGCTGAACTTGACCCAGGGGTGGCAGCTCAGAGGCTGGGACAGCCTCTGGCAGGAAACATGGAGCTGTCCCGAGTGCAGGTTTGACACACAAGAATGCTGTGCAAATGGGACTTCCAGCAGAGTGTGATGCCAAAGACACAGCTCCTTGCCTGGAGCTGGAGACAGGGAGAAGTGAGAGCCCTTCCACCCACAGCTCCCCCACTTGGGAGCTGAGCTCCTTTCACACAACGAGAGACATCAACCAGGCAACAGATGTTTTAAAATGTGACCCAAAGCAGGTTTACCTTTTACCCAGCAGCCAGAAAGGCTGGACTGAAACCATGGAGGAGCCCGTCAGCCTCTGTGCTCCAGCCCCCTGCTCTGCATCGCTGAGTCCTCCCCTGGACTGGGGATTCCCAGGGATGGCAAGCAGAGTGCAAGGGGCATCAGAGCCACACCAGGGCCTCAGGCAGGAAATGAAACCAGGGAAGCTGTGAGGAGGGAAGTGGGCACTGCAAGAGGTTTGGGATTGCATAAGACAAACCTTGTGTGTGCTGGTGAGGAGCAGGATCCGAGGGGTGCTGTGGGGCACAGGCAGCACCACAGCACTCACTCATCACGGGTTCAGAAGTGTGGTGTGGGATGGGTTTGGTCCTCGTGGCTTGGAGGGATGATGTGCTTGGCACAGCTGTCCAGGGGTACCTGGGGCTCCCAAGGCAGGGAGAATTCCTTCCCTGGCTGTTACATCTGCTGCCTGAAAAAATCATTGCCAAAATTTACAAAGGGACACCTTCCTCCATCCTGGGGGCTCCTGCGCCTGTTCCTTCTTTGTATCAGTCCTTGATAACAGCAGGTAATGCCCACTGTCACTGCTGGGTAAAATGTGTCTGCAAGGACAGAACTACTGCAGTGGATGTGAGTCTGCAGGCTGGAAGCAACAAGAGGAGTGATTTATGGTGACAGAAAAGCCACAAATTGGGAAGAAGCACCATGAAATGGGAAAATCAGCCGAATTTCAAGGCAGAGGCAGGAAGCCGATTTCATTGCCCTGCAATTGTCAGCTCCAAGCAAGAGACACTTGGAGCAGCTACTGCACAGTGGCCTGGGTACCAAAAGCCAGAAAACACCCCCACAAACCACCACTCAAAAGCCACAAAGTGCCAGAGAAGAGCTGGACCTTGGACCTGCAGTGACTGTCAGCTGGAGGAGGAATGCAAACACTGATTACAGCCCACATCTGTGGCCAGGGAGAAAGGGAATGCTTCCCAAACAAATCATCCCTCCTGGCTGCATGAGGAAGAGGAGGGTCAGATCCCTTCCCAGTGCCAAGGCCAGCAATCAAGCTAACCATCAAACACACAGCAATGCTCTGTACTCCAGCACTCTCCATTCATCATCCCATTTTCTCACTGCAGTCAGTCCCTGATGCCTCATGAGATTAATAAACAAACAACTAAATCAATACAGTCATCTCAATCCCTGCAGGCCACAGGCTGTGAACAACACAACTTCTGCCTGAAAGAAGTATCAGTGTGGAAGAGATGCTCCCAGGAGAGAAGTCCAGCACCCCAGCTCCCAGCTGTCCAAAAATGAACACACACACACAGGGGAATGGTTGAGCAGTGCCCTGGCAAACAGATACTGAGCAGGTCCTCCCTTCCTACAGCTTCCTTATGGTCTCCTCAAGCACTTCCAGAAAGCCTGACCCTCTCTAAACCCAGGCACTGAAGGAGTATTTTCATTCTTTGTGACAGGCTGGGAAATAATCTGAGCTTATTGACTCGACAAGGGGGCTGCTGTGCACACATCAGTGTCTGATGGGCTGAGGGCCTGGGGCTCTCCAGCCCTGGCAGCAGGGAACCTCAGCAGAACCTCTGCTGAGAGAGGAGTGTGTATGAGAATGAAAGTAAATTAGGTCTGAACAAGATTAACAGGGATTTAATTGAACTATGTGAACTGGAACTCCAGTCACGAGCTACTTATTAGTCTGTCTCAAGGGATTGTGCTGCTGGCTCTGGGGGAGCACAAGGATGCATTGTGAGCGTGGGACAGCTCCAGGGGACAGCTCCAGGGGACAGCCACGGCCACAGCTCTGCACAGGAGCACGGCCAGAGAGGCAGAGCTGCTTGAATGTGATCAGAAACAGGGGAAAGAACTCCCATCTCCCAGCCACGTTTCTTCAGAGCTGGGGCATGTCCTGCTGAGGGACAGGAACTCTGAGACACACACTAGCAGAGGAAATCCAGCCCTCAGCCAGCTCCTGGCTTCGGGTGGCAGAGCAAGGTGGGGCTGCAGAGGTGCTGCCTGCTGGCAGGAACCTGGAGACAGACCTTTGAAAACCTCCCCTTCAATAAAATTGACTTAATGAGGTCTTCAGCTCCCTTTGGGATGTTAATTACAAAACAGCCTGGAGAAAAGTGCTTGGGAATTAAAGGAGTCACCACACTAGTCCTTCTCTGCTTTGGTTTTCTGGTGAGAGAACCAACACACACTTGCCAGAGCCTGGCTACCATTGGTCTCACTGCAGCCAAGAAGAGCCACCAGACAGCCCCATGCCCCAGCCATGCAAACCTGGGCTCCTGAAAATCCCTTTTACCAGCCTACTGAATCCCCATCTAATCCCCTGCTTGCATTGTTAACAAATTATGCCTTTATTTGGGCTACCTTTGTGCGGGCTCTTAGAACCAAAAACCTCTCATAGGGAGCAAATTGATTTAGTCACTGGCTGTTTTTTTCCCTCCTTCCAGGAAGGAGAAGCAGTGTTAGGAAATAGTTTGCTACTTCCAAGTCAAACACAGATACAGATGCACACATGCCTGACAGTATTAACTAACCAATTTCTCACAGATTAAAGGATCTGAAAGGATTTCCCTTAATGGATCATTTTAATGAATAGGTTATTTATGTCCCTGTGTTCCTATAGTCTGGGAGTTCTGGCAGCTTTCACAGTCAATGTGAGGGAACAGGCAGCACAACTTTAAACACAGATTTCTTTTATAACAAAGATTCTGATGGCATTTATTACACATTTCAGGATAAACTAAAATACATGGGTTATTGGTAATCTCTACATACTCGAAGTTCAGCAAACAAGAGCATTCAAATAGGTATAAAGCTGTCAGGAACAGACTGGGGAATTTATCTTCATCCCTCTTCCCCCCAGCAAAACCAAACCCCAACATCCAAGATTTCTACTGAGCAATGAGTGAGCCAGCCTGCAAACAGCTGGATGTGGACACTGATGTAGCAGCTGCCATTTCAGGTAACAGTCACACAGTGCCCACTGCTCACTGGTTCTGAGCTGCAGAAGTGACTCTGTATTTCGGATAACGTGTGTCCCGTGATTCCATTAAAGCATTAACCCCCTGCTTTAGGTAACCTGCAGAAAGCTGGAATTTACATAAAACCATTCTCATGTATTAAAATGGAAAGAGTGATCTGCAGAACCTACTCAGGGCTTTTCTCTGCCCTGCAGATCAGAGACAGAGCACAGGTCCACCATGGAAACTCATGGCACAACACTGTTCTTTGTTATTTGCGTGGGAACTTTTTGTAATCTTTCTTTGTACTGAGAACTTAAAGCAACTTTAGAGTGCTTGTGTCTCCCGTGCTTTGTTCTGTCCTCCTGGTACTGCCTTCATGTAGCTAAAAAAAAATAAAATTAAAAAGCAGAATTTAAAGCAGAACTCCAAGCTGGATTTTAAGAAGTGCACCTTGGTGCCAGCATTCTGGCTAAGAGCATCAGAGAGCCTGGAGCAGGGACATCAGAGCCACACTGGTTCTGGGATCCATCTGTCACCCCACCAACAGCAAGAGTGAGCAGAGGACTGTTCACTCACTGATAAGGGCTGTTCTCAGCACTGATGGTTTCTGTAAATGTGCTGTTCACCTGCTGTTACAGAACACACACCTGGGCTCACCAGGCACTTGTGACTCCAGGATGGGAGTCTGTGTATGCAAAGAGGATCACAGACTTGCAGCCCTGCCAGGGAGAACCCTTCCTTCAAAGCCACTCTGAACCCTGGGTGCGCCTCAGAGAGCAGGTTCTCCTCCCATTGACTCACTGCTGATCAAACAAACCAAGATGTGAGCTGGCATCAGGAAGCTCGAGCTGCTCTACAGAGACTCCATGCCTATGTCACCACCTATCTCCTTCCAGTCCTGTCTAGCCACATTTAAATCCAGTCCTGGATTGTCCCTGGGCCTGGAGAGCCAGAGCCTGAAGGAACACAGTGTCTGTGTCTCCTGCCATGGTACACAGCTGGCCTGTCACCCCTTGGATGTTAAAATACCTCCTCTCCTCAGGCTGAGAAGGTGTTCACCCTCAGGAGGAATTCAGCCAGAGGGATGGAGCAGACCGGGCAGGGAAGGCTGGAGGGGATCTGCAAGTGCAATGATGCCCAGCTGTGCTGAAAGAGGGCCCATGGTCAGGGCTCAGCCAGCTGGCAGGAGGGGTTATCCACGGCACACAGAGGCACTGCAGGCTGATACACCACCAGTGAACCAGGCTCCCACCTCGGCAGCTCTTCTCCAGCACGCAGTGCCTGGTCTTCCCAAGTCTCCAAGAACAACTCCCCTAGCACGGCCATTAAATCCTGCACCTTCCAGAGCCAAATTGTTTCCTGATTCTTGTAGTCATTGCAATCCCCACCACAGCCTCAGTTCCCTGAAATGTACCTGCTTTCAAAGGTGGGAATAGAAAGGAAGAGTGCATGGGTGGGGAACGAGAGGCAGCGACGCTGGGAAATGAAAGCTTTCATCTCCAGCAGTCTGGAATCTGGTGAGTTATTACCTAAAGAATTAAAGAATATGACAAAGGCATTATGATTAAGCCATAAAATGCAGCTATGTATTTCAGACTAGATGACAACAGAGATGAATACAAAGCTGTGTAGTGTGGCATTCTTGATCCATTTGATCCCTCTGCCTTCAAAAAACACAACACAAACCGGTATCCAAATAGCAAACTCATGCTCCACTTTCCAGAGGGACTTCACTACAAATCCCAGCCAGCACGGAGGAGCCAGGCCAACAGCCCTCTCTACCCACCAGAACTGGAAGAAGTCACTTTAATGGTGACTGACACATCAATCAAGCCAAATGAAGTCCTGGATATGAGAAGTTCTCTTTGCTTGTAAGAAATCTATGGCAGAACCCCAACCCTTCCACTCGTCTAAGTTTCTTCTCCCTTGCCCCTGAAAAGTAAAAGATGGCAATGCCAGAAAACCATTAAGAGAGTTAGTTGCCTTTGATGTTGTCTCTGAGGAAGCACGATTACAGGTGGTTATTTGGTCTTGGGAGGCTCATCAGTCACATCTCTATCGTTTCTTTTTTGTTTCCTTCTTTGGTTTCTTGCTTATCTGTGGAGCAGTTGCCTTTGGCTTCTTCACCGGCTCGGAATTCTTAGGCTCAAAACTGTCTGAGTCCTGCAAGAATCAATTAAGAAACAGTCAATAACTATTTTTTTTACCATTTGCTAACAGGTTGCTTTGGGGATTCAAGTATAAGCCAGAGGAAACAAGTGCTGGGTTTCTCTTGGAACACACTGATGTCAAACTGAGGCCACATTTAATGAGACTTGAGCAGCATCATCTCTGCTCCTTCTGCATGTGCTTTTTGATGAGTGTGAGTTTCTGCACAGAAACAGCTTGTTACCAGAGATGCCATTAAAAGCTTAAATATCTAAAACAGGCTTTGGAGAAGAAAAACTTTGAAGGCAAGAAGAAAATCAACACTAAATGAAAACTGTTTGAATTAGGAAAAGACAACATATAATCACCAGGATGCATGGAAACAGTCAGCAGGCATTTCTGCCAAACATTAATCACTATCATGTGCAAGACGAAAAAATATTCCCCAAAGAAGCAGTAAGAATATAAAGTTCAGAGCCTCTAAAATCCAAAGAGGGAATTGCAGGCAAAGCTTTCTTCATCTGGACTAACAAAATACTGAGATGTGATGCTTGTTTCCTTCAGAGAAGATGAGAGATAATATTGCAGCCATGGGAAATAAAATCTAGTTATCTTGTGAAAACACAAGGGAACAGCGCCAGTCTCCTCTGAGAAAGCACACACATGCAGATTGCCTCCTTTCATTAAATGCATTTGAGTATAAATATTGCTTTAGCATCTTGGGTTCTCTCAGCCTGAGTGTGCCAACTGGAAAAGGACACACAAAAAATGGCTGAGCAAGACGTGCGAGTTCCAAGCTTCCAAGGCAGAACTCCAGATAATGGAGGGGGAGGCAGCATCTGACAGTGTCCTTTTAATCAAAGAGCTTGGTTCAAAGTCTCTCAAGTTACTGGGCTATTACAGCTCACATCTGTGTGGCTTTCCAAGGAAGGAGACTTGGCTGGCTTTCCAAAGCTGTGATCAGTGCACAGGGAGCTGGTTATTACTCAGGGATGCAGAATGCTGCTGCCATAACGTGAACACTGCTGCCTTCTAATGTCCAAACTTCAAAGCTTGAGGCTCCAAGACAGCAAGTTCCCCAATATCCTACCCAGATCCAAGCATCATTCTCAGGATCTGGAGGGGCAGCCTATGGTGTTTATGGTTTTGTAAACAAGTCATATGGGCACATCAAAAGTGTAATGGAAAAAATAAAAACTAGAGTATGCAAACATCAAGGCATACTACAGATGTAAGCAGTAAAAGGTCCTTGAGCCTTATTTTAATTGGGGGCTGGTCTCCAGTTTCCTACTCCAAAGCTCTCACTCTTTCCAACTTTCAAGAATGGGATTACCTGGTATTTCTCAAAAATTTACTGGGGACATGATGGACTCTGACAGACAGGTGCTGGTGGCTGCAGAGTAGCAGTGCAAAGGTTGCACTCAATGATCTTGAGGGTCTTTTCCAACCTGAATGATTCTAACATTCT
This sequence comes from Pyrgilauda ruficollis, assembly GCF_017590135.1. Taxonomy (NCBI): domain Eukaryota; kingdom Metazoa; phylum Chordata; class Aves; order Passeriformes; family Passeridae; genus Pyrgilauda; species Pyrgilauda ruficollis. The sequence goes on along the minus strand of NW_024526155.1, from coordinate 3,823,125 downwards.
AAGACTTGCAATGCCACTGCATGGTGTCCAGCAACTGCCTGCTCATCCCCGGGCTGGGAGCTGCAGCTCCTGTGGCAGGACAAGCAGGAGGGAGCATGGCCCATGGCAGGATGGCAGCATCACATCACACCAGCAGTTAAAAGTGGAAAAATTGGGTCATAACTTCATCCTTCACTCTGTACCTCTTCTTGAGGCACTCCCTTCCCCCAAGAGGTTGAAAATTTCCAGGCTTCCTCTGCACAGGAGGGAGCAAACATGGAAATATTCTGAAAACAAAACTCTCCATGCTGAGTTGTTACTGAAAATATACCATCAACATCTGTATCAAAGCACCAAACTTGCAGCCTGATCACCTTGCAGCACTGAAATACCTGTCCCCAGCACCAAAGACATTTTTCTCTTAAATGAAAAAAGCCAGGCAGATGCAGGACATCCCTCAGTCTAGAGGAACAGCTCACCTCAACCCTTCCCTTTCAACTTCTCCTGTGCCAACTGCATCAAAGGACCCTTGGGCACTGGATGGGATGTCAGTCCTGAAAACTGCTTTCCTCATCTTTAGGATATACTAGAAATTTCACCTGCATCTTGCTTCCAGAAATCACACACAAACTCAAGCCCGGAGTCATTTCTCATTTCCTGAAGGCAGGTCCTGCCAGGGGATGTCCTGGCAATTAATGAAGCAAATCAGCAGCAGGGTGACAATATGGGATGGGACAAAGCCTTCTCTTGCAGCCAGGAACTGCACATGCATTTAGCACCTTGTCAGTGCTTCAGGTTGCTTTTTTCACTGATATTAAGAGAGATCCTGGCTCAGATATTTGTTCCTGACTTTCCTATCTGATGGTAAATCACAAGACAGAAGCTGGAGATGGGAAAGCCAGAGGGAAGGAAGGAGAATGAACAATGAAACTGTCACTAATCCCAGGGGCAGCTGTGTCTCCATTAGCCACTCCACATTCCCTCCCATCCTGTCTTCTCTGACTCTGCCCATTTATATCAATATTAAAGAGCACCACTTACTGTCTTGTGGGACTTGGACACGGGCAGGATGATGGCAAGCACACAGATCAGCTGGAAAATGGCTCCAAAGAAGAGTCCATAGCGTAGCACATTCTCCATGAATGTGGGCTCAGGGATCTCAGGTGGGGAGAAATCCAACTCTGCAGCCATTGTCAGTGCACCCTGCTCCTCTACTGCTCTCAAGAAGACTGGTTACTGCAAGGGAGAAAATACAGAGCAGTTTTTGGAATCATCCTTTCTGGCATTGCTTTCTGTTATCCAAAAATGACAGACTCCCTCATGGAGTTTTGAAGATACTCTTGATCTACTGGAGCAACAACAGAAAGGAAAAGGAAAGCTGTGTTTAATTGGGGTGTTTGTCTTTTGTCACCTGCCTACAGAAATAGCACTCAACTCCTGGTATTAGATCATTTGTGGGTGAGGAGCAGATAAAATATGAACCATGTTCATGAAACAATAAGGGAAAAGCTTAATAAGCAAGAATACATTTCTTCCTAAAGTTGATCACACATGCAAGGTGATTATTACTTATTTTTACTTATGTTGTCTCTGTGGTCACAGCCTTGTTGTTTTAGATGCTGTGCAAATCCAACTACTTAAACCTCACAGAAGTAGAGCTGCTGAAGGCAGAGGAGAGCTATGTGTATTAAATTTAAGTGTGGCTTTAGTGGTTACACTAAGCCCTATACAACTTAAAACAGTCACAGGTAGTTTGTGGCACAGTTAAATATTGATCTCCTGGGTCCCAAGCTTCTCAGCCATGGGACCATCCTTCCTTCCTCCCTTTATCTTTTGCTAATGGAGTTGTCAATTTGTTCTATGAATGAGTAATGGCTTTTCACAACGAGGGAGAACTCTCCTGCCAGAATTGCTAGAGTAAGCCTCAGGAAGTCCCCAAAGGGAAATCCAATTAGTCTGAGATGCCATCACACTCAGCTGTGATTAGTGCCCCACTCAGTTTTCCTGACCTGGATGATCCCAGTGTGCATTCCCTGGATCAGCATTGCTCACTGAGAGTCACAATTCTCTGTACCACTGAAGCTTGGTGTGACTGAGCTTGCAGGCTGAGTTTGCCTCCTAGGAATTCTCTCCAAAGCAGGAGAGATCTCTGCATTTCTCAGGCTGGGAGGAAGTTGTTACAATCTGCAGATGTGACCCAGTCCAGAAGGATGTTAAACATGGCAAATTCCAGCAAAGTAATAGTTGATAAATTTGAGAATCAACTCAATGCCACTGCACAAGAGGCAACTATCACTTGGTGACACACTAAAGGGAGAGGTATATAAGTTAGAAAAAAATAATTGTTTTGTTTTCATTCAGCTGAAATACAGAATGTTATTTTGAATTTTAAGACAGGAGAACATTTCCAACTGCACAGACTGCCAGCCACTGGAATAGAGAGGCTGCGGAATCCCTGGTGATTCAGAAGAGCAGATCAGATAAGCACTGGCCTGGGATGGGTGTGGGTACATACAATTCTGCCTTTGAACCAGGAGATAAGAATAGGTGACCTCTCGAGGTCCTGTCCAGGTCTGTACTTCAGTGAAAGAAAATGTTTCAAATTCTGGTTCAATCTCAGTCAGCAAGGGCTGTGTGGGACCTGTACATGAAGTCAGGACACACAGTGACCCACCCAGGCTCAGCCAGTCCCAGAGGCTGCTCAATGCTCTGAACAAAGCCTGCATGCATGTGGCTCATCCCAATTGCTTCTGCCTTTTAAATCACCCCTCCCAACCCACTAAGGCAGCAGTTCCTAAGCAAGACACAGAATCACCTCTGAGTTGCATTTATCTCATCTGGATATCTTTTGAAAACATTGTTGTTGCCTGCCCCTGTCCTCAAACACAGCAGGAAGGGAAGTTCCTTCATTCCTCACCTGGCGTCTTCTCAGGATAAACTCCTGCTGATAACCCCAATTCACACACCTGAAACACAACACACAGAGATAAACAGGAAAAGGAAACACATACAATGAAAACAAAAAAATCTCTGTCCTCATCTTCTACAACTCTCCCCCTCCTTTCCCCTTTTGTAGGTGACCTCCCCCAAGGGCATTAGTAGTTCTCTAACAAATCCAGGTGCCATGACCAGCACCAAGATCTCTGCAGCAGCTGCCACCACCATTTGAATCAGTATCCCATGAAACATGGTCAGAAAAACCTGGCATTGTGCTCCAACTAATAACAGCAGCGTCCTTGCTTGCTCAGGCAACCCATGCTCCAACCACTGATTTTCCTGCCATCACTGGAGCCCAACTCTGAGCAAAATTCCTCAGTTTTAAAAAACTCCAGTGGTTCACACAGTGCCCAAAGCCTCTGCCTTGCACCTAAACCAACAGGTCTGGATGCTGGAGCCTTCCTCCCTGTTCCCAAAAAGCTCAGTTTCACCACTTTTTCCTCAGATAACATCTCTTCCTCTCCACAGGCTGTCAGCTGCCTTTCTCCTCAGACCACCTCACCATGGCCACAATTAAAGCAGCTCTTCTTAAACTGCATTTGAAGATCAATACTCCTCTGTCAGACCCTGAGAGGAAGCTGTCCTTGCCCCTTCCAGTTTATTCACCAGGTCTGACACCCAGTGAACGAGCTGGAGGGGTGGGAAGCTCCCTCCTCTCCCACAGCACCAGCCAGGGCTCCTGGGGGCTGCAGCTGCTGCTCTGCTCAGTGACAGCACCAACGAGGATGTGGCTGCTCCCCACGGCTCAGGACCAGCCCTGTGACAAATAACCAACAGACTTCCAGGATCAGGGCCGTGCACCAGCCAGCAGAGACTCAAACCTTTCCTCTCACTGTACTGTGTTTCCCAGCTGATGTTTTCACCTGGCACTACATAAATAACTGGCAGAGGACAAAGCCACGGGAGCAGCTCAAGTAATATGTATTAGCTTCTTCTTGGAAATAAAGTACAGGGAAAGACTCCGTCAAAGGACGAGGCAAAAAAAAAAAAAAAAAAAAGCTCAAGCTGGAATTTTCAAATGGCTTAGGAGGTGTGGGGATGGAGCCTGGGCAATTTCCACCGGCTGTTCCTGTCAGCACCGCTGAATGCCGGCCCGAGGAGCCGGCGGGGGGACAAGGGCCGGGGCTGCGGCAGGAGCACCCCAGGGCGGGGACGCCGCGTCCTCCTCCCTCCTCCCTCCATCCCTCCTCCCTCCATCTCTCCATCCCTCCATCCTTCCATCCCTCCATCTCTCCATCCCTCCTCCCTCCATCCCTCCTCCCTCCATCCCTGCCGGGCCAGCCCCGCGGAGCGGCCCGGCCTCGGCAGCCCCAGCGCGGCCCCCCGGCTCTGCGCTCGCCTCCCGGGGCGATGCTGCAGCCACGGCCGCCCCTGGGCAGCGCCCCGTGCCCGCAGAACCGGCACGGCCCCGCTCACCGCCCGCTCCGCTCCGCTCCGCTCCCGGCCCGCGCCGCCCCGGAACGGCTTCCCGGCCGCTGGAAGCGCTTCCGGCCCGGCCGCCGCCCGCCCCGGCAACAGCCCGGCAACCGGCCGTGACAGCCATCCCAGCAACCATCCCGGCAACCATCCCAGCAACCATCCCAGAAACCATCCCAGCAACCATCCCAGCAACCATCCCAGAAACCGACCGTGACAGCCATCCCAGCAACCATCCCAGCAACTGCCCCGGCAACAGCCCTGGCAACTGTCCCTCCAACCATCCCAGCAACCACCCCTGCAACCATCCCAGCAACCATCCCTAGCAACCTCCCTGGCAACTGTGCCTAGCAACTGTCCCAGCAACCATCCCTAGCAACCATCCCAGCAACCATCCCCAGCAACCCCCCAAGAGCTGCCCTCTGCAGCCCCCCAGCACCCGCTGTGCCCTGCGTTCTAAGGGCACCTGAGGGTGGTCGGGGGGCTGGGGGCAGGGGCAGTGGGGTTTGGGGGCTCCATTGCCGTGTTCCTCCAATCCCCTGGGGCCAGTCAGCTCCATGGTCCGTGGGCCGTTCCAGCCGTGGGTGCCTGTGGGTGCCCAGCCCCTGTGGGTCACAGAATCCCTGAATCAGTAAGGTTGGAAAGGATCCCTGAGGTCACCGATCCAACCTATGGCCCAACACCACCTGTCAGCCAAGCCAGGGCACTGAGAGCCACGTCCAGTCTTCCCTTAAACACCTCCAGGAACAGTGACTCCACCACCTCCCTGGGCAGCCCATTCCAATGCCTAATCACCCTCTCTGTGAAGAATTCCTCCTAATGTCCAACCTAAACCTCCCCTGGTGCAGCTTGAGGCTGTGTCCTCTCATCCTGGCTGGGTGCCCATGGCAGAAGCAGCCCAGGCCTTTACACCTCAGGCTTAATGTACTCACCCCCTAAATCCCTGTGAGGGTTTTGATCCCACCACCAATTATGTGGCCTTTCAGTCCTGGCGGGTTTCCCTTTATCCACAAGGTTTTCATCTGCTCCCTTGACATGCTCTGGCATTAATTGACATGCATCAATTAATATGTGCTTTTGGCTTTTCTCTTTACAGGGACTTTATTTAATGTCCTGTCCAGTTTCCAGCTCTGAACTGGAGATGTCTCCATAAGATGAGCTACAAAGGGGAAAGTGCCTTGGACTCTGTTTTGCTTGTTTGTGGTATTTAAGGAATCTGATTTGTTTTGCCCTTTTCCTAACCCAAAACTATCAGAAGTGCCAGGCTGGTTTTTCTGCAGAGCTTTATTACCAGAGTACCTAAATACTTTAGGGAAAACCTAATCAGTTACTTATCTACTGAGGAAGCAAGGTATGGCATTTGTAATAAAAGGATTTTCTAGACTGTTACCAAGCATTTGAATTAAGTGGATATTAATAATAACAATTTCAAGGATTTTTAGCAATTGGATTAGATAATCCTTCATGGTTTTTAGTGCAGAAGACATTACAGACAACTGGACAACACTGCTGCATGAGTGGCAGAAGCCAGAGACATTTATACACAGAAACTCTTCTGGCATAATAATCCTAAGAGAACATTGCTCTTAAATGGAACTTCTCCTGCCCCTGCTGAGTGACTAAAGGATAATGTCAGAGCTCAGGAAAGCAGTAAATTCTGCCCTTTCACCTTCTTACCTCCCAAACTCTAAATGTTTGGTATGAAAAAAAACCACTGAGAAGGAAGCAATAATTATGGAAAATGTCAGGAGGGATCTTATCAGAATGGATTGAGAGACAGATTAAATTCTTCCCAGTATTACCAGTACACCGAATGTGCTGGTGCTGCTGCCCACACACCTTCTCACAGGCTCCAGTCCTCACAGGTGGAGCTTGCAGGCAAAGGGGAAAAGACCCTCCTTACTGTATATTTTATTCTTTTTCTTCTCTCCCCAACAGAAAGGGCATTACTCACTCCAAGCAGAATTAGGCAGGTGAAGTGTGCAGTTTTTGGGCAGCTCCTGGCTCTTCTCTCTCCCTCTATTTCCCCCCAAGGCCACCAAACCCTGGAGGCCAGGGGTGCCCCAGCCTGGGAGCCACAGGCAGGTGGTGCCATCAGCCTCTGTGGCTCCCCACCTTCCACACTGACCCACTCCTTGCACCTGCCTGGGAAATGGCAAAAAAGGGAAGCTGTTCATTAAAAAAATGGGAAGATTTTCCCAAAGCCTACAGAATGCAAGTGGGTTTCAAAGCTAAAATTGATTCAACAAGTGGACATGGCAATTTTGTTGGCACTCTGTTCTAAGAAGTGTTCTTGCTCAGGCAAGAAGTCTTTCTTCAAATGCAAATAATCCTTGGCTTTTTTTAGTCCTTTCTACATTTCTTCTTTGTGGTATTTCCTGCTTGTCTTTGCTGTGAGGCCTCTTTATTACCACTCACTGTACGTGTGATCCTTGTGCTCCAAGGTCTTGTCATCCTCAGGTTGCACATTCGTATTCGGCCAGGAAAAAAATTACTCACAACTGCTGTCATTTCCCATCCCTTACTGGAAACACAGCCTTCCTCATTCCCTCTTCATAAACCACATTTTGCCTTCTCGATGCCAGTAACATCTCACTCTTATTCAGTTTTTTATCAGAGGCTTTTCAAGGGATTGAAGCTGCCTCTCCCTGTTCGCTGATGCTGGCTGTAACATGCTGTAACCTTCTAGCCAAGGCTCCTTTCCAAACTGAAATGAGAGCGGTAAGACCAAAGATGAGCTCCTTAATTACTGGCATTCACTGCTGGCATCTCAGCTCTGTCTGCCACGGCTGGAGGAGGAAGGAGATGATATTTAGAGAGCCAGAAATTGAGGAATCAGTAACTTTCAAGCCTACAGCTGAATGTAACGTGCTGATGCCTGGCTGCAACTCCTGGCAATTCACTTGGGCGATGCTGAAATGCTCCAGAGCTCTGCTAGGAAAGGAACAGAGGCAGACAGGTACAGGCTCTATAAATGGATCCCACCTGCAGAGCCCATCAGGCCTCCTGACAGATGCACATCTCACAGGCTGCTGCCACTTGCTCTCTTGGACAGGCTCAGGGATAGCTCATGTCTGAAGATTAAGCAGGCTTTTCAAGCAGGCTTTTAACACCACCAGACAGCCCTTCCCACAGCACTTCTTGCACATTCTGAATTTCTGATTTATTTAGTCTGTTTTTAATCTGATCCCCTGCTTCAGACTCATTTTCAGAGTGCAAACAGTGCTCTCATTCAGAGTGTCTCCTTCCTTGAGATTATTTTGATAAATGTTTGTATTGGGCTTCCTACCAATTTGAATTCCTCCAGGAAAAATTCTCCTCAGGAACTCTATTGATGTTCAAAGGGTTGAGTCTGGAGGATCTGAAGATCCAAGTCTCAACAATTTATCCTTCCAAGAAGAAGAAACCAAGTCTTGTATAATTTTCTAATGGCAAGTCTCACCACACCCACTGGGTTGGAGTTTTGGTTTTTTGTTTCTTCCTTAGAAGGAACTGGTATCACAGGCTAAATCTTGCCTTTCTCATCTCATTTAAGTTTGCTTGCCTTCCACAGAAATGACAGGATTTTTACAAAGAACTTAGAAATGAAAGTTACTGTGAACACAGCAGTAATGAATGCTGCAATTAAATGATTATGAAATTATTATAATGTGCCTGAGTTCTGCCACTTGGGATAAGGCACTAAAACCAAAATGGGTTCCATCCTACCTCTATGGTGGCAAACCCAGGCAAAAACCATAACTTTTAGTCTTAGGCAGTTCTGTTTAATTCACCATTAGGGCATTTGCCACAAGTTCACCTCTCACCCAAGTGAAAACAAACCAGAGGGAACAGCTCTGTCCCCAGGGCTCTCTTGGAAGTGGCAGAGGGTGGAGAAGCCACCCTGTTTGACATTTTGGAGAAGTGCAGAAAAGCTTTTGACAGCTGAGAACACAGGAAGGTTTTTTGCCATTTGATGAGCTCTGTCATTAGTTTCAGCCCCACAAGGCTGGACCCCATTTCCCACACTGCTCAGCCTATCTGAAGCTGTTAGATCATGCACCTGGAATACACAGGGGGTCATTTTTTAAAGCATGGCATGGAGACCAAGGGAGGTAAAGCCGAGAGGAAATCAATACTGGGAAATTGCTTCAGGATCCTCACTCTGTGTCCTTTATCAGCGAAGGATTGGCACTGAAATAAGAGTAACTGGCATGTGCTTCACCCAGGGGCCGTGGGGAGGGTGGGTCTGCTTGGATGTGACTGAAATCCAGCAGTTCCAGGTGCTGAAGTGGCAGGTTGTTGCCACATTCTCTTCACAGAGAAAAGCAAGGCACCATTCTTCCCAAGAATATTTCTGGGTTTCACATTCTCTGAACATCAGAGAAAGAAAACACAATTCTTATCTCATTTGCTGTGCCTGTGTTTGTGCAAAAGTAGAATGCAATATGGAGATTGTTTACCCAAAGTGATGGGGTTTTGTTTCCTTGGCTGTCAGGGACAAGAGAGTGTGTGTGTGTGTGTGTGTGTGTGTGTGTGTGTGGGGACAGTCGGTGACAGTCATGAGATGAGGGCAGTTCTGTGCAGTTGTGAGCAGAGATGAGTGCTTGGCAGATTCAGTTTAGATGTAATGTAATCTAGTGTAATATAGTATAATAAAGTAATTAATTAGCCTTCTGATATCAATGGAGTCCTCCTCATCATTCCTCTCCAGCTTTGGGGAGTGCTTTGATCCAATAGCTGCTCGTACCTGGCTGCAGATTCCATCACCTGCACTGGTGTGGGCTTGGGTTTAGAGGGCAAGCTGAGAGTTACCCACTGCTCCCTGCTTACACGGGATCTGTGGGAGGCAGTGAGTGTCACAAACCTCTGCTCTGGGAGCCTGTGAATGCTGACACAGCACTTGCTGTGATAGGGAGGAGAGATGGGGAGAAGCTGGGAAGGTTCTAGGGACAAACTAAGATACTCTAAAGAGAAAAAGCTGTTCATTTTGCAAATCAGATTTGTCGTCTGTTGTGCCAAATTGTTATTGATACTAACCCTAAGGTGAAATTCCTGTGAGGGATGTTGTCACAGGCAGCATGTTTAGACTTTGAATGCCACTGATGGTCCTGGGGGCAGCTCTGGGGCTGTGGGGAGCACAGAGCTGCAGCCTGAGCCCCCTTGGCACGGGCAGGGGGCACCAGCTCTACGTGTGTGACAGCCCTACTGGAAAAATGACCATGAGAGCAGAGCCTGCCAGCTCCAACACACACTGCAGCACCAACAGGGATGGATGCAAAACTGCCTCCAAACAGCTCTGGGTCCTGTCACAGTCTGTAGCATCTTCACCCAGGCAGCAGTGGGGATCACATTTCTGCATCACTATTTCTGCTGCAGAAGCAGCTGCACAAGCCAGAGGGAGAGCCTGTGGAGCCTGGTGGAGAAGCTCCAAAAATGACCTTTCTGGGTCCTGGGAAGACAGGAAGGTTTTGTTTGAAGCTGGGACAGGAAATCCCAGGGACAGAAACGCTGCTCTATTTATGCTGTTGCAGAACTCCTAAGCTGGATGCACCCAACAGAGCCTCGAGGGTTTTTAGAAACTTCTGCTGCCTCCTTCAATTAACCCAAAGCCATTCTTTTGGGTCTTGCTGGGTCCAGCTGTGCATGGCAGGAACCCAACCTGGGCAGCACAAGGAAAGCCCCGGGATGATGGAGCTTTATGGAGCTCACTTGGGATGTGAACACAGACCACAGCTCTCCTAACCCAGGCTGAGCAGCAGGCACTATAAACAAGTCAGTTATAGACTGATTTCCCTTGGTCTACTGATTCTCCCTGATCAGAGAAATATTGCCTGGTATCATATGCAGCTGTGTGTAAGGCAAGGGGCCAGCTGGATGGAGAATCAGCTCAAGACCAGGCTAGAAGATAATACCTTGAAATAGCACTGGCTCTTGACTGGTTTAACAGCTTGATCTGATTCATCTGTCCAGCCAGTGCAGCACCGAGACAGTGGAAGAAAAATAAGCCATGCTGAAAAATTAGTGCAACCAGCCTCACACATGAGAGAACACGAACAGATCCAAAAAAGCTAACAACAAAAATCCCTTTCCAGTTCGCAGGGACTGCATGCAGCTGTGTGCACCAGGACAAGGATTTTGGAAAACCTGCTCTGTGCTGCCCAGAAATCCCCGTCTCCAGTGTCTCCAGTGGATGAGAGATGATATACCTGCCTGATTTGCAAGAAGCAATGAGTGGCAATAACAGAGTTAGACCATCACTGGGTGCTTCTGACCCCTGCACACACAGGCACCCCTGTGCACCCCAGCAGCACCATCCCTCCTACAATCCACCAGCAGCTGGGATGCCACTGTGGTGCCAGGTGAAGGTGTTTGGCAGCAGGCAGACTTGGGTCATCTCACCTGCTGAAACTTCTTCACATCATGGATTGCACATCCCCAGTCGTGCAAGCCCTCAGACAGGACGGGCTGCATCCCCATCAGTTCTGGGCATTGTAAAGTCAATATGAAAAATCTGGCAGGTGGAGCTCATGCTGGCACCTCATTTTGAGCTCCTCTGAACTGTCCTGGTCTTCTTGGTGTGAAGGCTCTGTGCTGGTTTTAATGGGGCTTTCATGAACCTTGTTTCTGGAATGAGCACAGCTGGCAGTGATGCAGCACCCCAGGGAACACCCTGCCTTTGTGCAGAGCATAGGAATGGAGCAGGGCTCTCCAGCTGCTCTGTGGGCTTGGTGTGAAGCTGTGAGGTTTGTGAGGGACTGAAGCATGAACTGCCCCCCTGGTGCAGGTGTGAGTAACAAAGGAGAAGGAGGAAAAGGCTGATAATCAAAGAAAGATAAAATAGCAAAAAAAGATCAACTCTCCTGTTCATGCAGTGTGAGAAAGTACTAATGGTTAACTCACTCTCATTGTGGACTAAAAGGAAAAAATGCCATTGCAGAGGAAAAGCGAAGTTTACCTAGCAAAGTGAATTTGTCCTTCACTCTGCCAGATTATTGCTGTTATTTGCTCTTCACTCTTAGAGGGATAAAGGGAAATCGTGCAAATGACCCTGGGCTACGGGCACAGCCCCCTCCTCACACACACACACACACAGAGGATGCAAACACAGCCTTTGAAATCCAGGAGGATAATTGGTGCTGTGACGCGTGGAAGCCCACAGGAGTCCTGAGGGAGCTCAGGTATAAAAGGCAGGGATGCACATCCCCGGCAGCCAGAGGACACCGGCAGGTCCGGGAGTGCCCTCCCTGCGGGCTCCCGGAGGCAGCTCCCCAGGAGAAGTGGGATTTGCAACAGGGGAAGGAGCAGCTGGGCAGGAGCTGATCCAGGAAGAGCTTGTTTTCTCCAGGAACGGTAAGTGGGAGCCTCTCTCCGTGCGTTTAACAAGATAATGTCTGTTTGGAACTTGGGGACAATTAAATTCTGCTGAAATGCAATCAAAGCTGGCATCGGGAATGAGCTTTGCCAGGTGCCTTTGTACCGTACCAAGATTTATACCAACGTGTTTTTGTATCAACTTATAGAATGAAACAACTGAGCTACATCATAAATGCAAACCAGTGGAATTATACTATGGATGAGCTTTATAAAACATGTTAGATGATTCCTAGATGTAGCACAGTTCTCTCCTTTGCTATGTTGATGTGAGTTTCTTTTTCCCTGGCAAATGAACGGTGTTTTACTCATCCAGCAGTGAAACTGTGTTTGAGCCCAACCAAAGTGTGAGGAGGAACACAACTCTGTGTTACAGGTAATGCAAAGCCAGCCACGACGAGGCACAGGGAGGCACTTAAAAGGATTTCTGCTTTTCTAATGCAGCATTTCAGGGTATGAAAGTTTTGGCTTTGTAGAACAGCAGGTATGGCAAAATCTTCATTTCATCTACACAGAGGTGTTTTGAAGACTGCTCAGGTTGAGGTTTCAGAATTGGCCAGAGGCAGATACCCAGCTCTCCAACATCACTGTCACAATGCTGCTGTTCCCACTGCACAGGATGGAACAAAGCTATTACACTTCATCTGCTGGAATGGTGCTAAAGCTCTTCATCTTAAGGGGATTTATTTATTAATCATTTTTTCTCATGCTGCCAGAATGGGAAGGGAAGGTGTCCCTCACCTCAGAGAATTTCGAAGGTGACAATGTTTTGCAGAGCTGTCAAGCTGCCTGCACACAGGGTGACACTTCAATTTCCCAGCTTCTCTTCTGAAATAGCAGACACATCTGGGAAGGGATGCAGAACTTTCATTTCTGATTTATTCCTGAGGGGAAAAAGGGAGACAGACATACCCCAAAATCTGGAAGCAGGCTGTAGCTAAGGGAGAGAAGACAAAGCAGGATAGGGGAAGAAGGACAAAGCCAGAAAAAAACAAAAAAAATAATTGCAAAGAAACTAATAGTAGAGAAATAATAATAATAAAAAAGGATCTCAAATGTTCAAAAAGCAATTCTAGAGAAAAAGCCAACATTTAAAGAGAAGCCAGAGACAGCAAGAAAGTGGTAATCAGGGCTGTATGCTAGGAGGAGGAAGGGGAAGCAGACAATGTTGGGCTAGGTTTTCATTTACATTGGCACTTAACTTCTCAGCTCACATAGAAGCTTCTCTAATACTGATTAAATCTCGTTGGAACTTTCTATAGATGCTGGTGCCAGTCTGCTGGTACCCACTGATAGATGCCTTAGATAATTTCCTCTGTCTAGAAAGATCTGATTTGGGATTTTCTAGAAGATATTTAGGGAAGAGGCACAGAAGCAGCATGTTTTTCCAAATTCAAATGAAAAAGTCAAAAACAAAGGGAAGCAGGGGATTTGTTCTAAAAGCAGAAGTCCTGTACATCTATCAAAGTCCCTTGAAGCATTCCTTGGCTCTTTGGGGGCCAGAGTGATTGTGCAGGAGGTAGGAGATGCCACCCATGGGCACAAGGAGCTTTGCAGGAGCCAGGAGCTACTGTGCTGTTCCCAGGGGAAACGCTGGGGAAGCTGCTGGTCCCATCTGGGAGCACAAGTCACAGGAAACAGAGACTGGGTGAGAATGACTGGGTGATAAGGAACCCCATTTCTTAGAGGGACGCCTTTTCCATGTCTGTCTGTCCCTAATTCCGTTATTAACTTCCCTGCTGTCAACATCAAACCCACCTGCAAGACCTCAGGTCCTGAATCAGCCTCCCCCTCTCTGTGCTGCCCTGTTCTGTCCAAGCAGAAAAGAGAGCTCACTGATGATGTTTTCCATCAGAGAGCCTCCCTCCCTCCCTCCTCCCCCCACGGGTAAAACCCACTGCTTGAAAGTTCACTCGGGCAATCAGAAGTCCAAGCAAACCCTTTCCATCTGAAGCTGCTCCTTTTACAAGGAAGTATCGTTATACATTTGGAAAAGGGTTGTTTTTTTCCTCCTCTCAGGGAGATCAAACACCTTTCTGCTCTTTTCTTATGTATAATAAGATAGGGAGCAGGGAAACTTGGTATTTTAAAGGTTCCTATCCACATTCTTAAAGAATCTTCTTTGAGCGGAAGATCAGTCGCTTTCAATGCAGGCTCAGGAAGAGCAGCATTCACTGAAATACCTTCCTCCTGTTGTTGCTCGCTTTCAGGGACAAAAGCTCGGCCTTGAGCTCCGGCATTCAGCCCCGAGGGTGGGTGACCTGGGGCACTCCGGCCTGAGTCATCCTCAGCCCTTGAGCCGAGCCCAGGACACGCAGCTCAGCTCAGCTCAGCTCGCCCAAAGCCGGGGCTGGGGGAGCTGCTCTCCTCAGCAGCAACACAGCCCTTCCAAAGGGACACACTTCAGTCCCGTCCCCCCTCCACGGAGGGAACAGTCTGTGTTTTGTTTGTAAAGCCAAGCTCAGCCTTTGGTGAATGGCTTTGCCAGGGGTACCTCCGTGCCAGTGTTACCCCTCTGCCCAGGAGTTTTATTTGGATTTCCCTGTTTCTCCCCAGCCTCTGGACAGCCAGTGAGGCAGCCCAGGCACAGATCTGTGCCCTGCAGGTACGGCCATGTGAGCAGGGCAGGAGAGGTCCCAGGGCTGGCTGCAGAAGGTTCTGTGCAGGCTCCTTTCATCCCTGCCAAGGGCTGTCCTCACCCAGGTGCTTTGACAGCCCCTGCAGGGGTTCCTGGGCTCACACCGGCCCAGGAGAGAGCCTCCTCCACTGCCCTCCCAGCCTCAAACCCTGACAGAGCAGGCACCAGCTCCAGGGCATCACACACAGCCCCTCTGCCTTGGGAAGCAGCACAGCCTCAGAGGCACATTTCCAGTCCCTCTGTGCTGAGAAATGAGCAGAGGGACTGAGAGCACAAAGGTGGCACTTGGCCTCCCCTCAGTGCCCTGACTCAGGCTGCTCTGCGTTTTAGGTGACTCCAAGGGGTGGAAGATGCTGGATAAGGCCACCCTGCTCCTGTTCCTGCACTTGGTCACATGCTCCATCTCCTCCCCTCTCTACCCAGCTCTCAGGTAAGTGCTGAGTGCCTTATCCACACTCTCACCCTGCCTCATCTCTGACCTTGTGCAAAATAAGCAGGTGCCAAACTGAAGTTGCCAGCACTTCTGAAAGCCAGATGAGCTCTAAATGTGTTTCCAGGCCTATTTCTTTGCCCTGTCTTACCTTTGTGGGTACATTGCTGGCCTAGGGGTGATTTCCAAAGAAGGCAGGCACCTGATGGAATATTTCAGCCCAAACAGTTGGGTTTAGAATTGAATGCTGGGCTCTGTAAAGGGAAATCTGGCAATCTCCAGAGCACTGATAAAAATTTGTGGCTGCAGGGCACCTGCACTGAAGTCAGAACTGCAGATATTCTAGTACATGAAATCTACAGATACCTATTAATATTTCCCAAGTATTTCCTTGGGTCTTAGAAGTTGCAATTCTGCTTTGTACCTCTACAACTCAACAGAAGCCCAAAATCGAGCATTGGCTTCTCTAATGTAGATTTGCCATGTCCCATAGAAAACGTTTAAGCCTTGTGCCAAAGCCATGGCACCATGACACCAGAAACAGTGGGATTCTGCTCAAGGCTGCTGGGAGCTCAGTGAGGGGTGGATGTGTGTTTGAGGCAGCTCTATAAACCATCTATAAACCATCACTGCTGGAAGAGCTGCAGGGCAGTTTCTAGCTGGGGAGAGTGACAGGCAGTACTTGTGTTACTGCTAAGATGGGATGACAAATGGAGAAAGAAGAAGCAGGAGAGTAGGGAAAGATGGTTAAGCAGACTGAGCCCCAGCTCGCATCTGAGCACCTCTCACAGTGTGCCTGGGGTTTCTCTTGCAGGTTCAGTCCAGGGCCGGTTGCTGGCAAGGCCATGAGCTTCCAGCTGCAGCACAGCAGCTCCCTGCAGAGCCACAACCCCTTGGCAGAGGAGCAGGAGGAGGAGGGTTTGTTATCAGACCCCACTGAGAAGAGGTTTGTACCTCACCTGCCAGCCCTGCTGCTGCAGAGTGTGCTGGTTACCGTCTCACCCCAGCCCGGGAGCAGCTCAGTTAGTCCCAAAGCATCACCCATGTCCAGAGCCATGTCCTGCTGTCCCCACCAGCAAGGACACACTGACAGGGGCAGGCTCGCAGGCCAAGGGCTCCTGCAGGGAACAGAATTTTCCACTGAGCTCTGGGAATCTACCTGCAGGGATGCTAGAGCCTCTGCTTTCCATCTCTGCCTGGAGACAGAGGATGATTATTTCTGTCTGAAGCACAGAGGTCTCATCCTTACAACAGTGGCTCCAGCCCAGTGGTTGTGCTTCCCTTACCTGTGGATTTTCTGGAGCCTGGGTCTAACCACAGGCTAGAGATCTGCCACTGTATCCCAGACACAGCCCTCCCAGGAGGTGATGGTGCTGCTGCAGAGCACAGGAACAGCCCAGCCCTGCCCTGCCCTGGATATTTCATTTTGCCTGCTGCCTCCATGTCAGGACTGAGCTCCCTCAAATCCTTTTACCCTCCAACACTAATGCAGTCCAACACTACCAGGTGTTTGCTGCGGTTACCTGCCCTGATATCAGCCCTGTGACACCTGGGCTGCTCAGTTTTTTTGTCACTGTCAGCTCACAGAGCACACTGTGCTTCCTTTCCCCAGGATGCAGCGCCACGCTGATGCCATATTCACGGACAACTACAGGAAATTCCTGGGGCAGATTTCAGCCCGAAAATTCCTCCAGACCATCATTGGCAAGAGGCTTGGGTAAGCCCCAGCACCCTGCTGCCCTAGGGCTGGGTTTTGCCTGTTACCCTGGGCAGTGTCTTCCATTCACCTGGCAGAAATAGCTGCCTTTCACTGCAGCAGAGGCAATCTCTCCTGCTGCTCCACATCCCAAAGGGCATCCTCATCCCTACAGTCTTGGATACCCCTAATCACAGCTATCATTTAGCAGCCTAATTAATGCTTTCCTCCAAGGCTGTAAGCATCAGATCAGCTGAGAGTTCTGCTGCAGTACTAACAAGCAATAATATTTGCTGGTAATATTTGCAATGATCCTTCACTGGTAGGGAACTGTTATCCCTGGCCTGGTTTTAACACAGAATCCATTACCCTTGGCTACTTAGATCACTGACTGCCACTGAACAAGAACAACTGGTCAGATGCAAGCCAGCCCAATCCATCTTCTAACAAAGCAGCAAATACAGCGACCAGTTCCTTGCTGAAATTAAGCAGAATGGCCTTAGGCTCAGTCCCAGCAGGCTCCCTTTCTGTGCTGAGCCAAACTTTGAGTGAGGGATGAAAAAGCATCTCAGAAACAAAGAGGTTTCTCATCTTCACCAAACAGAAGCAGCGAGAGCAGCCCAGGGGAAGGGGTGCAGGAATTCCTGGGCAGGCGCCAGTCCGACAGCATCCTGATGGACAGCCAATACCAGCAGCAGATGGTGCTGAGGGACTTCCTGGGAGCCATCCTGCAGAGCCAAAGGTGGGTGGGAATCGGGTCATTCTCTGCTCACTGCAGGAACACACCCAGGTCCTTATTGCTGCCTGCCTGCCAGGTGTGAACCTACTGAATTAAGTGTTGTTTCAGGAACAGTCAGGGAAAGAATAAGGCTGATCTCAGAAGCAGGGTGCAGATAAGAACAGCCTGTCCTGAGCCAGCCTGCACCACACAGCAGCACATCACTCTGCTGTCTTCTCAGCCTTGTAATCCAGTAAAATAGTAGCAGAAAAGAGAATTTCTCTCTTGATCCCAGTGATGCCATCCTTGTCCTCTTCCTTGACAGGCCTCAGGACATTGACAGCAGTGGGCTAGAAGGCTTTCCCAGCTCCCTGGCCAAGCTCATGTAAATACTTCTCCCTTTTCCACCTTCCCATGCTCTGGTGAGTACCATTCCCTGCTCAATCCTGTGCATAACTCACTGCTGCTGCACTGCTCACGGTTTGAAAGCTCTCCTTCAGCAATGCCAGCTCTTACTGCTGCCCATGAAAAAGGTGCTTGCTGCAATTTAAGGGGGGAAAAAGCTCCCAATCAATATTGTCAAGTACCTAAACTCTGCTGAGTTTGAACAAACAGACCACAAGTGCTGTGAAGCTGCATGTGGATGTCTGGGAACAGGCTTGCAGCAACCCAAAGCAGCCTTGCAAAGCTATCTGAGTGGGAGTGCCTGAGGGTCTAGGCCAGGCTCAAGGCAGACAAAAGTCTTTCTCCAGCAGCAGAACCTGTCTCTAGGTCCCTGGGACTTGCCAGGTTTTCCTTGCACTGGAGAGCAAGTTTTACTGTTTTCTGTATCCCTCACTCCTGAAAACAGTCAGCTGGAACTTGATTTATGCTCCAAGTCTTGCCATTCCTGGGGGACTGAGAGAGAGCAAACCATCCATCCTTGGGAGTACCTTCACTTGATCAGCTGTCCCACAGAAATTAAGCCTGTCCAATCCTGCCAGCACAATACAAAGGGATGTGGGGAGATCAGTGTGCAAACTGAACAAAAGAGGGGCTGGGGAAGAGAGGGAAGATCAGAACTCTACATAAATCACACCTGTGGATTCATCTGGCAAAGCATAATATTCCAGCATCTCTCTTGCCATGCTTGACTTGGTTACCTTTCCACAGATAAGGTCAGGAAAAACCTCCAAAGGATGAAAAAATTTCTGTGTGTGCTTATGAAGTTTTCTGGTAATTCTCTTTTCCTCCTCTTTCTGTCTAGAATAATTCAGAGCTCATGGACCAAACTGTACAGTGAGCCCTTCATGGCAGTGAAGACACTCCCAGATGTGAGCAGCTGGAAACTGATGCATACACTCCTCAGATCTGATCAAAGGAATGCAGTGCTGAAGCACTACTTAATTTACTCCAGCCTTTACAGTTTAACTCCCCTCTTGAAATACTGCTCTGTACTAAATCAGAAAAAAAACACCTCTGTGGTTTAACCTCAGGCTGCTTTACACAGAGACTAAAACAAGCAACACACTTGTAATCCTGGGGATGTTCTGTCTGCTAATTAAGGTTTCAAATCACAAAGTGTGGCAAAATTTCTGCCAAGTCATCTTTCTGTTTGAGGGCCTGATTAATAAATATGAGACCACCAAAAGGCACCTTTAGGCAACTTAGTAAATTGATTAGAGCGTTCTCTAAATTGATGCTGATGGCACAACCACACACAGCAAGGATCAGGGTGAGGTGAGAGATGAATCCACACATCTCCCATTCATGGGAAACACTGCCCAGGGCTGCTGCTGCCTGGCTGCCTGACACAGAATGAACTCTAAAATGCGCAGCTACAGTTCCTGCTCAGCCTTGAGGAGTTCAAGCTGAAGTCACAGCTCTGCCAGAGCTAAAGGGCATCCCTGTTTCAACTCAACCTCCTGTTAAGTGCCATCCCCTGGCTCTGAATTCACCGTGGCTACAGTTACAGCTGTAAATGTTTTAACAGAAGTAAGTAAGTTATTAGCCCAGTGACATCATACAGCTCCTTGCTTCCTCTCACCCCAATCCCCCTGTTGTTTGTGTAATAGTTATGTCTTCAGAAATGTAAATAACACCAGCATGGGGTCTGCTCTCCCATCAGCAGCAGGAAATAAGAGTCGTTCTAAATAAACCTGTCCAACAGCAGGTCAAGATGGCTCTTTTGTTGAGACCTTCTCTTGATTCTGGGCCCAGAATGGAAGATGCTCCTCAGAGACAGCTGTCAAGTGCACCAAGGATGACTCAAAACTGGGCTAACGAAGGCACCAGCTCCAGTACCAATAACAACACCAGGATGGCAACACGGTGATACATAAATGTGTGTTAAGGCCTTTGAAATCTTCCCTCCTTGCACTCGAACAATTCTGTGTTAGTCTGCAGTAGTTACCATCGCCAGGTGCCATGTTTTAGGATAGGAGGCTCCAGTGTGCATGGAAATTTCATCCTTGCACCAACTCCCTCCCTGGTACAGCCTCCCTGTTCAGGTTTTACAATTCCAGCTCCAGGGAAGTGTTACAAACCACCCAGCAGGACGGGGAACACTGAGAGGATGTTGAGGGACAGCAGTGAAGCTGTGACAGCAGCAGGAGCACTGATGGATAACTGCTACCCTTGCATGGGCAGGCAGCTGCCAGAGCCATCCTTCTGCTCCACAGTGCAGGAATACACAAAGGAAGAATCACCTGAGTAGCCTGGTTCAAAATGGGTTTGTAAACCTGTTCTGTAACAACACACTCAAAGCCATTAGGACTTACTCCCTCCAAGGAAAGGAATTACAAAAAATGAAATTCCTAAAGCAGTGAGTAGACATAGTAGCAAAATGAATTTAAACTCTGTTAAGTGGCATAAAAGGCATATGCAAACATTGGATTGGATACTGCCAATAAAATCAAAACCCTTTCAAAAACATTTCAGAAAGTGTTTGGGTGATTAAGTCTGTGATTAAATGGATGGGTGAGTGTAGCTATTTGGAATAAAAGAGACTCCTTTGGAGGTTCAGTTTGCTTCAAAATGAGGAGACAATCTCTGCGAGATTAAATATAAAAACAAATAAAGCAAAAAAAAATATCTGAGGACTAAAAGATCAAAATAATAAAAACAATCTTTTCTAATCTACAAGTAGTACAATCAATAGCAACACACACAGCTTAGAGAGGATAGATTACAGGGGCACTCCACGATTCTCCTTTTGCATCCCTGCTCTCCTTGGATAACATGCTGCAGCTCTATAGGCACAGGGCAAGTTCTGTCCTAGCACAAAGCACCAGCAGAAGGAAATAGCTACAAAGCAAAGCTGCTAAGTGAGCAGTAACAAAATACAAGGCTAAAAAAATATTTCAGGATAAATGACTATGAATAGTAGCTTAGTTATTTCTTGTCTAAAACTCCTTTAGTCCCAGAGGACTTGAATGCAGCCTGAGATCTGGTGTTAGAAGGAATGCAGAGGAGGTCAGAGAAGTTCATTAAACCTCTGTGGGTCCATGCTAACGTTTACACTGAACAGCTACAAAGAGCAGGAACTGTGAGCTAAGTGTGAGCAACAGCATGGGGAAGAGACAAGGTGGATTTAATAAAGTGGGGTCACGTCTCACGCACGTGAAATGCTTTGGAGGATTCAGCTCCACACCCTCTATGCACATGCTTGCTTGCTGATGTAATGTTCCTGGATTTCCAGAAGACATTTGATAAGGTTCCTTTGCCAAAAGGCCTTTAAAGCCACTACCCTTGACACAGGATGCACAGGAGCAGGGGAGGAAGTTTTCCATGTGAAAGTTGCTCATCAGGAGGAGATTTAGGCCTTTGCTCATTACTATCTCTGAGTCCTTCAGTAACACCCAAAGCTGCTGCCTCAGTACTGCTTGGTGGTCCTGAAGGGAGTAATTAAGTGAGAAATTAGTTTGAGTAACTCAAACATGGCCACATGGCAAGCAGCAGACACCTGGCTTTTGATTTCATAGAAAACCAGAAGCAACAGCCTCCATCAAACTGGTATTTGGAGTGAGAAGGTTACTGCCAGAGGCTGGAAAGAAAGTGAAGCCCCCTGAGGACCCCCAAAGCTGCTGGGCCAGACTCAGCCAGGCACACCAGCACCACTGCTGGCTCCCACAAGGCCTGGCCCCAAGGGCCCAGAGCAGCTGGGCACAGCCTGGAGAGGGAGAGACAAGCCTGTAGTGGGGAAGGCAGCCACAGCCTCAGCCAAGGGACAGGCAGGAGGGGAGTCCCCCAATAAACACAGCCCCCAGGGAAAGGACATGAAAGAACAGGAAGCTTCACACTCAGCAATGACTCACCACAATTACCCCCCAGAAAAAGCTCTTTTCATTCTCAGGTGAGCCCAGCTTCCAATCACTGCCTCTGAGACAGCCAAAACACAACACTCAGGACCATCCTTTCCTCCTCTTTATTCACAAATCTTTAGGATGAGGAAGGGGCACCTGGGGAAAAAGCAGATTTGTATTTTCTTCTTCCTTTTTCTCAAAAAGAATTCAAATGTCCTGGGAGAAGGGGAGAGGATCCAGGGAAGAAAAGATTTTCCAGATTCATATGAAAAGCACTCCAGTAGCATGAACACAATGATGAAAATAAAGATTTTAAAAAAAGTTTAACTGGCACCCTTTTGACTTAATGTATAAAAAAGAATTATCTTCTGCCTTCCTTCTTCTGGCCTTTCAGTTATTTATTTGCTTCTGTTCTGAAAGCATTTGCTTTGTTTTTCCACATTTCTTCCATTCTTCTGGTACTATTGTGTCCTGGAAAGCAAAAAAAAAATAAATTAACTCTTCCAGGCAGCAAGGCACTTGCTTGTACAGTACAAGTCTCCCCAGACCCCTCGTTCTCTCTCAAAAGCAGTTCTTTGGACAAACTTCCCCAAAGCAGCTTATTGAGTGATAAACCAGCACTGCTCTAAAATAGGGGATGGAATTCAAAGAGCATGGAAATGGTCAGAGAAAATGAAGATTAATTTCTGGTGCAAAAGGGATGAATGTGCCTATTAAATTACAGAACTGAACAAAAGAAACCAAAACCAACCCAGGCTGAAGGCAAAGCCTGCAAGTACCTTAACTTCTCATTTTAACAGGGCTGATCCATCTGCTGGCAATTGTTGGTCCATGTTAACAAACAGATTTTCATCTCCCCAGGAAGATCAGGCAGGGTTAGCACAGCAAACCCAACCTTTTGAGGTCCTTTTGCCTTCCACGATGCCACACAGGCACACATGGCATGACACACAACTGACAGAGCTGGGGCACCAGAAAACTAAGCAATGAGGAAAAATGCTTGTGACTGCACATGGAAGCAAAATCTAAATTAGGGTTTGTGGATATTAAGTTATTTGCAAGATCTCAGGGCCACAGACAGCTCTGAGAGCTGCAGCCCCTCTGCTCTGAGGCAAAGCTCAGGGAGTTGGGGATGCTCAGCCTGGAGAAGGCCCAAGGGAGGCCTCACTGGGGCCATGCAGGACTTGAAGGGTGTTTATGAAAAGGAGTGGGATGTTTTATACAGGCAGATGGGGCAGTGGTTTTAAACTGAAAGAGGGCAGGTTTAGGAAGGAATTTGAAACTCAGCATGTGGTAAGGCACTGGCACAGGTTGCCCAGAAAAGCTGTTGTTGCCCCATCTCTGGAATTTGTTAAAGGCCAGGGCAGATGTGGCCCTGGATGTGGTCTACTGGATGGTGTCCCTGCCTGTGGCAGGGGGGTGGAACTACTGGACCTTAAGATCCCTTTCAACCCAAACCAGTCTGTGATTCCATGATCCTCTAGGATTACTTACAGCCCATAAGGAATGAAGGAGTTAAAATACGAGGCTGAAAAACAGGAAACATGCATGCTGTGGAGAAGACACTTATGAGGCACTTGGTAACAGGCCACTAAAAGCTGCAAACCACTGGCCCAAAGTGATGTT
Organism: Pyrgilauda ruficollis; assembly: GCF_017590135.1. Taxonomy (NCBI): domain Eukaryota; kingdom Metazoa; phylum Chordata; class Aves; order Passeriformes; family Passeridae; genus Pyrgilauda; species Pyrgilauda ruficollis. The sequence continues at coordinate 3,799,989 of NW_024526155.1, read as the reverse complement.
AAAGAGAAGCATCCAGGAGCCTGAACAGCAAACACAGCAGTCAAAAGGACAAGTGACAGCCACCTCCAGTTGCTCTCCAGTAATTTGCTGTAGCTTGTTCTGTGCTCAAGTACCTCAAAACACTCCAGGGAGAGAAAAGACAGCAAAAGGGTGTTTTTCTGAGGGACATAACGCCAAATTTTCCACAGGTAATTTCCGTGCAACCATCCTGCATGCTCCCTGATCTGCAGACAGGAGCACAGGGCACACCTTTTGTGTGGCACAACCTCCCAGTGCTGGTTTTGATTTGCACCAAAAAAACTGGGCTCCATTCAACTCCCCATGTGCCTGGAGCACTGACTGTGGATGTGAGGGGAAGCAGATGCTCAGATGTACCTGTGCACAACATTGTACACTGATTGGTGTCATCACAGGACCCATCCCACAAACTCTTCCTTTCCCCACAACAAACCAGTGCACTGAACAAGGAATGAAGCCTTCATGCACACACACTCAGAACTGGGCAGTCCTGCCCCCTACACCACAGTGCACAGAGCAAAGTGGGACCTTACCTTTGGGAATGAAAGGAAACAAAGGGCTTTCTCCTGGCAAAGGGCAGTGCAGACCCAGCACATGACTGCATGGAATGGAGGGGGCTGGGAGCTGCTGCTGCCTGAGCCACCATGACCAGCACAGTCCAATGGGAGGGTGACCCAGGACTGGGTCGTGTTCTCAGCTGAGAGAGGTGGTGCTGACCTGGCTCTGTGCACAGAGCTCTCACCACCCCAAAGGAGGATGTAATTCAGCAGGCAGAGTGCTGCAGGTGGGGATAGGGAGTACCAGCAGCAGGGTGGGAACAGCCCCAGTGTCAGCCACTTTCACCATGGTCTCCTCCAGCTGACATTGCTAACAATTTATTTATAGGAGCAATAATATTGTTTTATTTCATCATCTGAGAGCTGCTTGATGCCCACAACAGCATATTTACATGTGCACATATCAGCACACAGACTTCAGATAATTCAGGAAATCACACAAATGCAATTTAGTCCCAGAGAACCTGTCCTGCTAATCAGCCCAACCCAGCTGCAGCCAGGGCTTCCAAGGACTGATTTAAAGCCCACTAAGCAATGTTGGGGGAAGCAGCTTCAGCTCACATATTTTTTGTCAAAGGAGTGAGTGATGAGGTGAAATGAAACAGGCAGCATGCCCAGGGAAAGGCAAAATCCAAAAAGGCCCTTACTTCCTGAAGAGCTGGTCACTAGCAAACCCCCTTTTACCGCAGCGTTCTATACTTTGCCAACCTACTGCTCTGCTCTGCAGCGATCCTGCCAAAGGAGAGAGGGAGAAAGGTTCAGAGAAGACAGGAAGGAAGAAAGCAGCCCTGTTCCAGGAACCAGACCCAGTGACAGAAACGCAAAAAGCAAAACCAGGCCTTCTGGTAACTTGTGTAACAAGATGGTTTATACAGACAGCCCCCTTCCCTCTCCTTCCCACGCCTGCTGTTGGCCTCCACAGCTTTGGCTCAAAGTGCAATCAGGTTAATTGTCACTGCACTTCAGCATCTGAGACAGGCAGGCACTGCCTTCACAAGAAGATATCTTTTTGAACTTTAAAGTCGTCTACAAAGGGTTTAACTTTAGCCTCAGAGAGAAGTTTTACTTTCAAATTTGCCATTGTAGTTGCAGCTTCGTGTCATTTACAGTGAAAAAGCACACGGACACCCCCTGCAGTGGTTTGAAGCAGGAACCAACCACCTGCATTTATGTGCTAACAGAAGCCCTGGTTGAGCCAAGACACTTAGAAATTTGCTTCATTGTATTATTTTCCCCCAAATCTGTATCCTAGGCAATCTGCACTTAATAACAATGTCTCATTACTCTTTCAATGAAAAAGGAAACATTATTAAATGACATAACAGTCCCCGGGGCAACAAAATTCCTACAGGAAGTTACGCTAACACAATAAAATGCCAGTGGAGAGAGCTGGACATCTAAGGGAGCAAGTCTAGAAAGCTGGGAGGACAGTATGAAAATGGTTAATTACATTAATCATCCTCCTTGACACAGCCATAAATGTAGAGATGTTTTAAAGAAAATAAATCAATGCAACCCTCCTGAAAATTATATTCCTATGGGGTTTTTTTTTACAGCTCTTGTCCTGGTTTTAACAGAGTGTAATCAAAAAGGTGAGACCCCAGGGGTATCTATGCAGGTAGGTATCCAGCAGCTCAAAAAGGGGAAAGTAAGGAAAGCACAGGTGTGACGGCAAAGCAGGACAGTAAATCATCATCAAAGTCAAATGCTACATTAGTACAAAAGCTTAAGTCTCACATGGAAACTGTGTGTGGCAGAAGTGAAGGAGAGGGAATGGTGTGACCTCTGACCAAGGCACTGCACTGGCAGATTGGGTCAGCAAACTGCTGGCTGCCCACGCCAGGGCGGTCACCAGACACGATGTGGCAGAAGACACAAGTGTGCAGAGTGAATCCAATGTCAGAACAGAAAGGAATGCTGTATCCCTCATATCTAGCAGAATTTTCTCTGGCTTTGCTAGTGTTTGTTGCCTCTTGCCTGTTGCTGCACAGCTGATAAGCAGCTGCTTCCGTTTTCCCTGCAATCACCCCTTAGCTAGAGGAACACAACAGTAATTTACTCCCACCTCACCTTCCTCCTCTTAAAACCTTTATCACAAGCAGAGCTCCCAAATAGTTTGGCCTCTTCTACATTTATAGTGGCTTCAATAACCTAACACTATTCTAAGAGCTTCCTTCAGCACATGCCACATGGCCAATTCTCTCTGCAGGAACTGCTCCCTGGGGACAGCCCCTCACTGCCCTGCTCAGATAAAGAGGCAGGGAAGTGGGGCTGAGCAGCCCAGCCCCACACACAAGGTCCAAGAGCCCAAAGCAGTGGTCACTGACACACAGCAGCACCCTGTGACCTCCTCCCCACTGATGTTAAAGCTCTGTCCCCCCCTTACCTCTTCACAGCTTTCTGAGCCAGCATCCTGTTGCCTGCCAGGAATGTGATGCCACCCAAAATGGCCAAGTACTTCAGAGTCTGGAACATGTTGAGCTGAGTCCAGTAGACATACATGAGTCCCAACATTGCTGGGGGGAAAAAAGAAAAAAAGACAGCCCATGGCTGAAACTGCATTTCAAAGACCAACCATTTGTCATCCTCAGAACAACTGTACTGCCAGGCCTAAGCATTTGTTCCCATCCCATCTCTGAAGCTCTGAGTGGCAGCTCTAAAGACCACACATTATTGCCAGGGAATGAAGACATCTGGGTTCCCATTCTGGAGTGAAAATGTGACACTGACAGCTTGCAACCAACTGTCCTGTGGCAGAATTATGGACATATTACAGACATTAAGGGCTATTAAAAAGAGGAGGATACCCTGGATTTCAATAGGGGATATTAACCTCACACATCTGTAAGGCCTTACAGCTTTATAAAACTTCCAAGTAACCTGACTTGGACTGAGAAACATAGTGACATTTGGAAATCAATTCAGTGTTCTCCCAACCTGCTGCGTTTTTGAAATTCTACCAAGACAGTAAATAACTGTGTAACCACAGACACAATAAAATGGATGAAAAAATTTGGTTCAGCCAAAGAACCAGAAGTGCTTTTATGGAAAGAGCTTTAAGGAAAAGATGTAGCTTTTCACTGTTGAGAGTCCTGCAGGTCTCAATCCTCACAGAACCTCCACACTCTCAGAGGATAAACATGCAATAAAGTGTGACTCTGGAAATAAGAAGTTCTATCAAGTACAGATAAATGGAGTGAGAGAGGGGCCTGGATAATGATGGCTGTTATAAGCTGATGGCCAAAACAGGTTTATCACCATATTAACAATCATGAAAAGCAGGAAGGGAGATGGAAACAAGAGAACAAGTGTTATGCTGTTATGTCATTAGAGTTAATAGACCACGAGCCCATTAACCACAGGCTCTCATCTCTAACTCTCAGGTGAGGAGGTCAAACACACAGAAAGCCTCTGACACTTACCAGCATGTCCCAAGTGAAAAACAATGGTGCTGGGAGCAAAGCTGAAGTTGGAGATGTTGGCACCTATCTTGATCCACTAAAAAGGAAAAGCAACAAAATTGGAGTTGAACAGCCTTGTAAACACATACTTTTATTTTAAACTTCAACATCTTTCAAGCCTGTTTGTTTTAGGATCTTCAGTGAATCCAGTGTATTCTCTACAGAAGCACTTGTTTACTACTGCAAGAAGAGACAGCAGTAATTTTGCTAAAGACAGCATTGTTGAGTTCCTTCAGTGGAAATGTCTCCTGCTACTTCTGACTGCCCTAATGCAGTTCCTCAATATCTTAAACAGATGAGAGAAGACTGCTCCAAATTTAAATAGTGAAAAAGAAATAGACATTGGCATTTCTACACACTTGAATTAATTTCCATTAAAAATAATAATTAAAAAAAGGATAATGCTCTCATTTAGGACTGGTCCAAAGAACAGCTATAGATACCAGATGTTTGCTCACACTAACACTTAATAGTTTTTGACTACAAAAGATAAAGGCATTAAGTTTGGAAAAGAGGAGAGCAACAATGAGTTCTTTCACTTAAGTGTCATCAACTTGTATATTGTGAACTCCATAGACCAGAGGACATGATTGCCTGAATGCCAGCTTTCACTGGGACTGGCTAATGGGAAATTACTGTTGGAATCAGTTTCGTCTTCCAAATAAGGAATAATTTAACTTGTCTCAGTGAGATTTTTATTGCATTAAGTTGAAAGCACTGACCTGATGATACAGTGAGTAGCAGGGGATGTTTCAACTACAGACACTCAAATGTCCATAAATGGGAATTCAATCTGATAGGATTAAGTAACACAGATTTTGTGATGGATTTATTACATGTGAGGCAGAATAACTGCCTTTTCCCTGTGGAAGTCTAATGTTATTGTAACTTAATCTGCCCAGTCTTATTCACCATCCCCAGCTGAAGCACACTGAAGAAACTCATCCACCTACTTCCACTTGGCAGCACTGTTATTCTGCTTTGACTAGAACCTCAAAAAACCAAACCAGACCAGTGCTCTGCACTGACATCTGCTAGCTGTGACTCCAGCACTGCTGTGCCAGTCAAGATTAACCAAGAGTTTCAGCAAGAAGTTGAGCTGTCCAACCTCCTAAGTGACTCTGACTGGATGGGAAGAAGTGTTGTTCTTCTGTGACCCAGTTCACTCACCAAGATGAGCAGCAAAAGCAGTGGGGAGAGAACCAGTGCTGTGAAAGTGTTGGAGACCACTGTGGGAGGCCTCTTCTCAGGTTCCCTGAAGAGGTGCTGCAAACAAACAAAACCAACTCATGAGCAGGAGTATTCCAACAGAGCAGCTCCTCTGCTCCCAAGCTGCAGCCCTAGTGCTGCTCTCAGAGGTTCCTCTGGGTGGGAGCCATTCCTCTTAAGGCAAAGACTGACTCGTTAAACACAGTGTCTATTCCAGTCTCTGCATGTTTGATTTGTTGCACAGTTAACTTTTCCTTGCACTCACAGAAGCACTTGTTAGCTTGACATCAGCCCAGATGGCTGGAATGAAACAGAGACCTTTCTGGGGTGCTTACCTGGCCAAATTTTCATGTTTGGGTCTTTTCACTGACACCAGTTGCTCTCCCATAGCTAGAACACACAGTTTTTTTTTATTCATACACCACAGAACTCCAACAAATTTCTTTCCATTAAGCAGTAACTCTGGTCTTCCTTTAATTACATTACTTACAAATAAATTATGATGAGGACACGTAACACTAAGCCCTCATCTCCACATATAATCTTGACTGTACCTGGATTTCAGGTTTGGGAACAAAGAGGTTCTTGGACTGGACTGTGGATGGTGCATCCTCCTCTGGGAATGTGATCACAACATCAGCCTGGAATGAAATTGTGCAGCTTCATGCATTTAGATCTAAATGCATAAAACTTATTCCATTACCGTGCTCTATTTCCCTATTTGACGACCTATGATTTACATAATTTTTAAAGGAAATTGAGAAAAAGACACCATATTTTTTAAGAAGCAACCTTTCCTAAACAGGGACAGTAATGTCATTCACCCATCATTAAGAATAGGACTTATTTCCAGCAGAGAAAGAACAGAGGTTAAACCTTGAGAGCCTGCTGTGAAATTGCATCAAACCCATAAACCTTCTGAAGTTGCTGCACCACTACATGATGAAATTAATGTTTATTTCTGTCTTGCTTTGATGTTTACTTGAAACTCGCAAAGAATAGCAAACCTCAGAGCCCATAAATGGCCAAAAGGACTCTCATTCACTCAAAAGAACAAAACATTTGAGTTTTTGCTTGCAAGCCTGTATCACGTCCTCCTGTTAGACTGTCAGTAATGACAAAACCACATCACCCCACCTCCAGCTACATACCACATTCCAAAGGATTGGATTTTCCAGAGTGGCATCTCCAATGATCAGGTAAAGAGTGTAGGTCCCAGAGGCAGAGTCAAATTCAGTCTTTCTTTCAGAGGTATCCAGTTCAAATTTGTACACATTCTTGCTGTCTGGCTCTGCAACAAACACCACCTCCTGGCCAGTCTTTTGGTTGTGAAGTCGAACAAAAGTCTGCAAGGAAGATTGTAACATTCAAGGACTTTTCAGCCAGCAATTTACATAAAAAAAACCAAACCAGAAGTGTGCTTTTACAGGGCAGGCTATGTGCACTCAATCTGTGGAGTTAAATACAACACAATACCAGAGCCAGAAGAGATTTGATTTAACAGACAGACAAAACAAATGAAGTGAATCTCCCAGCTAGTGAGATCATTAATCTTCACAGTACATGTCAGAAACATAAGGCTTCTCAAAACCTATCAAATCTTTTCAAGAGCAACTGTCACCTCAGATGCTTCATGATGGAACATCTTGGTAACACAGCAATGACAAAAACTGTCCTAACCTGGTGAGGGATGAGTTCAGCTCCACTGTTCACATCTATCAGCTGGAAGGATAAAGCAAAGTTCTGATGGCTGTCAGCAGTGAATGAGCCCTTGGCTTTGGCTGGGTAAGCTACCCTAGGAGGGAAAAAAAACCACACAGAACTGAGGTGATCTTCCAAGAGAAGGCCTGGTGCTCAGAGAAACCAAGGCTCTAGTCTAGAGTCAGGGTTGCCCTTCCAGAATCACACACCCCACGCTGTTTTACCTGGTTGTTTTTGGCGCAATGCTCTGATCTTTATCCACGGTAGAAAGATCTACATTAGTAATCCCCACTTCTGTGGAAACTTTCACTTTCAGCTGCAACAAAACACAACAGAAAATTCTTCAGAGCACTCTACACACACCAATTATGGCCAAGTTCAGATGCTTTAGCTCTTCTGTCCTTCTTCCCCAAGGAGGGTCTTATGACTAAGCCCAAGTCAGAGCCTGACCTGCACAGAAGGATCTACAGCAATTTACCTTCTGGCAAAGCTCCAGCAGCAGTCACTGACCCATCCCCTTCCTCCCTGCACAAGCTGCCAGTTCTGCAGACACCAGCTTCTCAGGCATGCTGGAATTAGCTGTCCTTGAGAGAGCTGTTTTGAATGAAACAGTCCAACTACCCAGATCCAACTAGTTTTCCTTTTGAACTAGCAGAAGCTAGCTATTAAAGGTTACATCACATATGATACAACTTCACACTGCCTGTGCATGTCCTTCTACTTTCTGGACAGCAATTTGAGACAAGAGGTCTCCAGACAGCAACAGTTCTGCCTTTGTTGGCTCCTAAAACCCAACAGGTTTCCGTTGACTTTATTACCAGCAGGCAAATGCCAAAGCATTCCTGCAGACCTGCACTTTGTCCAGCAAGCTTTCCTGCAGAGTCACAGCATTTACCCCTCAGTGCAGGGCAGCCAATAAGGCCCTGTCATTTATCTCACTCCTCTGTGCTAAGTGCAATATAAACCCCAAGCAGAGAAATTATTTCCTGCCCTTTCCCCAGCCCCAAACCACAGCCCATTCAGGCACTGAGCCGACTGGGTTCGACTGATTTCAATTCTTCTCTCAAACATAAGCAGTTACTGCAGTCTGTAGTTTTTAATTAGCACATTTGTTCTCACAGCTTACAAACGCTCCCCATGAGAATTGAAGTTTCATTGCCAAGACATTTTTCATCTTATACTACAATTTGTTATTACAGGTTTGCTCATGTGAGCCAGCCCCACACCCTCAGCCTGAAAAATAATTCACAGAGAACCTGTAGGAAAAATATGTAAAAACATTAACTGAACTATTCAGGTCAGACTTCAAAGACAGTCATCTTGGCAGTTCCTTTACAACAAAAAGTGTAATTTAAGAGAGAAGCTACCCCCAAAAATGGATCCATTAACATGCAGATGATTCAGGCTAACTTTAGCAAAGCCCTCCTTTGTTCCAAGACGGGAGCAAAGAAAGATGGACTAAGAAATATTAATTTTTAAAAAGTTGTATGGAATCAACTCAGATCTGCTGCACACAGCCCCTCCAACTGCACAGTACACAAACATCTCTCAAATATTTTAATGCCAGGAAATGCAGTCTCTGCCTGAGTAATAACCCACTGGTTTAGCTCATTACTGTCAAAACGATGGTGCATTAAGGACAATTAATGCTAATAACAGTAAGGAAAAAAGCAGCTCCCCAGCAGTCCTCCCCCGTAACAATGTGTCTTATTAGCAGCAGTTCCCACAAAGCTGCTGCACTAATACATTCCTGCCGGTGCCTCCCTGTGCCAGCCTCAGCTTAAGCAGGACAATCCAGTCCCTTCTGACACCCCTGAGTGCCATTACTGCTCCACTGACAGGTCAATTTGATACTCAAAGCAAAGGTCAGCAGTTCTGTCTTCCTCCACTCCAAGCTAAATATGCTGGAAGACTTGAAATGTTAATTGTTTCCTTAAATAGGTGATTGAGGGCAAAAATTAACCCTGGGAATGGACCTCTTTGGAGAAGAGCATTCTCAGCTGTTGACACTGGGGTGAATACATGAACAGTCAGAGAGGTCACATTCCTCTCAGTGTAACAAACTTGAGAAAAAGAAAACTCCAAATATTTATACAAAACTGCTCTTCAGAAAGGTGTTGTCTAAGAGCTTTTGCCACCAAGACAGGGCTGTGTGTGCATGAAAAGAAGACTTCATCTGCTTAGGTCACTGCTTCTCCACTACAAAATCTTCACCACATGCACGGTTTGGAAATGCCAAAAGACCCCCTTGACTCTCTTCTAGTGCTCTAGAGCTTACACAAACAGACAACAACAAATGCTCAGCTTGCACACAGCAGGCAATCCCCAGACAACTGACAGCCAAGCCCTGAGATTCATGGGCTCGACTCCGGAATGCTCAGAAGAACAAAAACTTGGTAGTCATTCCTGCATACCGACTTAGGGCTGCCATATAAACACTTCCACTGTTACCCTTTGTTCATGTGCTGTCAGATCAGCATCTAAGTGATAAGACAGGTTTGAAATTTACACAAATCCCTTTTGATCATGTATTAATCTGGTTACTGGCCATAATCCTGAGTCAAAATCCAATGCATTACAGAAAAGCATGTGATAAAAATTCCATATAACTGGCAACATCTTTCACAAGCATAAATAAAAAGCTGTTTCAGTGAATAGGCACAGAATGAAAATACATCAAAGAGCACACCCACCTCCACTTTATTAGCAATAAATCGCTTATCTCCATCTACACTGATAGAGAAATCATAATATCCACTTGCAGGTTTCACACTCATGAAGTTCAGCTCAAAGAAATCTCTGTAACAAAACAACCCAAGGTATTAAGAAGCCTCCAAATATGCTACATTAAACAGGTAAACAAACACAGCATAAAACTAACACTGCTAAGTGCAGTAGGAAAAGAATTCTTCAAAGCTGACGAAAGTCAAAATAACATTGGAATTTCCCACTCCCAGTCAAAAGAAAAAAACAACAGAAATTCACCACCACCACCAAAAGTGATCAGTCACTCTACACTAACAAAACACAACCACAGCATTTTGAGTTTTCTATCACAGAAACATTTCTCTGGTGGAAAAACGCTTAAGGAAAAGTAAGTCCAACATTGACTAAATAACACCTGTTTGTCTTACTCTAAAAATAATCTTATTTTCTTACCCAGAGAGAGTAAATGGCAGCTGTTGAAGGACAGTGGCTTTGCTAGACACAGACTTGGCTTGGTCAAGCTTTACAGAAACTTGAGTCAGTAGCTGGGACATAACATTGGTCACTTGCAGCTACGAGAGAAAAACCAGCATTTCTGTGAGACTTGGCCCAGAAGGAAAGCAGGAGCACAGACAACCTGGTACCCCTCTCTGTTACACACCCAGAGCTCTCCCCTGCTCAGCATCCCAGCCTCCCTTGTTCTTTCTAACGCAAGAGGGAAGGTGAAGAGCTGACTTCCACACCATTCCTTCTTGAGGCAGCGCCTGGTTAACCAAAGTTCCTAAGAATCACTTCACAAAAGCACTGCAATCCCAGATCTGCTGGAGCCTCAGCTACAGAGCCAAAAGTGAAAGACATCAGCTCACACTTTCAGTCAGCCAGAGCTACAACACCAGACTGAGCCAAGATCTGGGGCTAAGGCCTTACCCTGAGCAGGGGCTGGTGATGGGACACAGCTGCAGGCCCGTCAGGGACAATGATGATGGGCAAGTGGAAGCGGTTCTGGGATAGGGCACCTGCAGCACGAGCAACGCTGAAGGCCTCTGAGAGTGTCTCAAAGTTCTTCTTGCTAAAAATGGCATTCATCAGCTGGATAACCTGATCCTGAAAGAGGAAAAGCCAACCACATATAAGCACCAGCAGCTTCCCACAACATTGCAAACTGGCTGAGTATTATGTTATTAATGAAAACAACATTCATAAAAGACTGTTTAATTTTCCATTTGCTTTAAAAACAGTTCAAATTATGAGGCAACCCAAAAATTATCTACCTTTGGAATTTCATGTGCATTCTTATTCTTGGCTGCGAGTCTCCAACCACAATGGCTGGAACTGTCTCAAGAACTTGGAAAAGCAGAATATAGATCCACCTTTGCAAATGATGTGTTTCAGGGTAAAAAGATGTCGTCAGCTCAACTACCCAGACTGCATGTGGCTGCAAAAAGACAATTTAGCTGCAAGAGCTGCGCTATTATCTTCATACAGTGGAGCAGGCCCAGGCTTAATGTCCTGGCTGGGAAGGCCATGGAACAAGGCACCCAATGACTCTGGAAGAAGCCAGTCTAGGCCCATGCAGGCTTATCCCCTCAGGCTCAGCAGTGTCCTCAAGCTGAGAGGATTAGCTTTAAAGCAGTACCACCAGGAGCACAGAGCCAGCTCTGCCTTTGGGATGTGCCAAAGCTAGTTTGTTCTCTCCAAAGCAGGAGTGGGACAGCATCCCCCCAGCTGGTTTTGCAGGCTGACTCAGTAGGGTTAGGGCACCTGCACCACTCTCTGCAGATTGTTCATTGCCCCTCATTATTCAGCTTCTTCCATCACTCCCTGCTAGTCTGGAAAACAGAGGGATTGGCTACCTGGACTTTGATCCAAACCAAGGATTTTGGGCTAAATTCTGATGAGAATGAGTACAATCAAAGACAATGCCAAACAAAGCAATAAGGACACAACTTACTGAACACTTCTAAATTAAATTCACTGCACATCAAATTCTTACTCTTCTGCTTCTACCAGTGAACACCAAACATCACAACTAGAGAAAGCATCCAGACAAATGCTACAAAACTCCTGCACAGTGCAAATCCTGCAGTGCTTTTAATGTCTGTGGAGGGCATGGCACTGCTCCAGACCTTAATCAGCAACTGACACACTCATTGAAGTTGGGGGGGAAAAAAGCAGGGAGTTTTTTTTTTTTTTTTCAAATACTACATGTTATTTTTTAAAGACAGTTTTGTGGCATTCCAAAGGTACTCTCACAATTCAACAGAGATAAAACCTCAAGCCCCAACAGCAGCATTTCTGACAGCACAATTCTGAAAAAAACTAAACAATTTCCCTTAATTGGTCTTTTTTTAAGGCATAATTTGGATGCTGACAGTTTGAATTGCATGTGGCAGAATCACCACCTCAAAAATGACACCAAAATTACTTTGCATTAGCCTGTTTGGCAGCAGTGTGGAAAAGAGCCAGTTCTGAACTCAGATGTCTTACACTGGCTTCAGTCTTAACCCTGCCACTTTGGCTCGTGCTTTAGGGAGCTGCCATTCTCACTCCAAAGTACATCTAACTCCATTAACTTGTGGGGGAAAAAAAAAAATCATGTGGATAGCTTGCAGTAATGATTTCTGGCTTAACCAAGATCAAAAGAAATTTCCAGCAGTCTTTCATCTTAGACAACAAGTTTTTCATCTGGATTCCTGCAGGCACAAGGTAATGTTGTCTCTCTTTTGGGCACCCCAAACTGGGGTGCCTGCATTTCCTCACAGATAAATAACATTTGCAAAACACCCTGAAATGCTGGAAAGCACTGCAAGTGCCAAATACCAGAACAAACTCTGAAACAAGGGTTTTTTTCAACATCATGCCTCAATAAACACAGAAAAACTAAGTTTCACTTGCAATTTCTGTCTGTACACTTGAAAAAGCAAAAAATCCAGCCTGTGATCTTTAAGTTGGAATTTCCTCTTAGATTCTGTTTCCTAGCACTCCCTCCACAATGTCCCTTTTTCACTGGGTGTGCTCAATACTTTTCCCAGTAGAAATTCTAGCCAGTTACACCAGGCTTTGGCACTGCACCACAGGGATTGAGCAGATCCTTTCTGGGAGCTGGAGTGTGCAAGGAAGGAAAGGGCAGGTACAGACCTCCTTTATTGCTGGCTCTGTACCCACATGATCTGACAGCTTATAGGCAGCAGCAACAAACAGGGCAGTAGTCTCAATTCCTTCTTCAAACTGCAGGTAAACTCCACCCAGGTCATCCAAACGAGCAACAAGATCCTGACAGAAAGAGTTATTAAAATTTAAATTGCATTCTAGAGGATCCACAGAAGTTAACTCTGCTGTTAGGTCTTTAATCAAGAATTATCTGTATGGGATCAATGATATATTTTGTACTAGTTATTTAGAAACAGGAAGAAAGAAAATCCTCCAGCCTTTAGTGGATTTAATTATATGTAAATGTCAGGACTGTCTATTTTTCAGTCCACTGTGAAACAGAAAAAAGCCCAAGGAATTATCTGCTTGAAAGCCAAGCCACATCATGCAGGCAGACAATTAGCCAGGCTGGTTTTTCATTTTGTTTTTCACATTAATACATCTTTTAGTTCTAAAGCAATCTAGCAAATTTCTGAGTAATTAGAGAGCACAGTGTGTTCCTACCTCAATCTCCTCAACAATGCTACTTAGATCTGCCTGCTGGGACAGGTAAGATGCCGTCTCCAAAGCCTGGATGGTTCTTCAACAAGAACAAACAAAACCAAACAAGTGTGTGATTATTCCTTCCTTAAAAGCCAAACACCATTTAAATCAAAGCAACTGCATTTTCTATTCTGAATGAAGTGTAAAACAGCTGTTCCTGCCTTCAGTTCACTCAAGAGAATTAATCTGAAGTGATTTAGTGTGAACTTAGCATTCATTACAGAACGTCACTTCAGCTGCATCAGTGCTGCAAGGAACTCACAGACTCAAAGAGAGAGCAGAGAACAAACACCTGATCCCTGCAGAGCACAGATCCCAGACTCGCTACTGAGGCTTCCAGGAATCTGCTTTTTTAGCCAACAAAGCAAGTTTTAAAGATTCCCTTTCTTCCCCAGCCTTTAAGGGACATTCTGTTCTCGTGTTTCCCAGTGAAACAAATTTTTTTGGTGATAAATGCCAAGATTCTTTCAGCTTACTGGCACATATTTTCCAGCTCACAGTGAAGGCACCTCAAACTACAAACAGGGCTGAGAAAGAGCATTAGGTCTGCTGCAATCATAAATGACACAGAATTGTGGTTGGGCATAAAGCAAAAATTCTGTTATCAATCCTTTTAAGAGGAGGCTTTTTTGGGATACCATCCCTTACTGATCATTATCCTTGAACTAAATTGATTATAGAAGTTCATTTACAAAATCATACAAAAATAGCCCCAAAACTCAAGCCCCCATACGTTTTCTTCCCCCGAGAAACAACAATGAACTGGACAGCATTTACTCTACCACATCTGTATTCCAAATATTAAGCATTAAAATAGTCTTTAATTCAAACCCCAGTAGCCTGGAGGGTAATCACATGAATCCCTCCTGTGTGAGACTTACGCCAGCACGCTCTCCTCCTTGCTGAGCCGAGCACTGAGAGCACTCAGGGCTTCCTGGGATGCCAAAGGAAGGCCAAAGCCACTCAGGGCACCAACAGCGTGGAAGATCTGGGTGACTGAGGAATCCTCACTGACAGCTGCCAGCAGCAGCTCCCTGGTCTCATTTGAAATGGTGACCTGAGGAAGAGCACAGGAACACTGATTCACACTTGAAAAAATGTGGTCTTGAAATCACCACTGATTCCCTCCTGGAGCAACACCGGATTGGTGAACTTCTATAAGCTTCTGGGAAAAATCCTTTTATCATTCATTACTTTTTAGTTTAACTGATTAAATCCTTAAGTATTGCTGTCAACCATCAATTAGTCAGGATAATCCATGCAAATGTATCCTGGCAACCTGCTACTGCTTTTCATGTGGCATCACCTCATTGTTAGTAGCCAGGGGTACTGATGAGAGACAGGGCTTGGGTAAGGCACCCCAGCTCAGCAAGGGTGCTCTGCATCTGTATCCAGCAGTGTCCCAACACCAAACAGTCTGTCACCCACATAAAGAGCTTCTAATTGACACAGTCCTGAGAATTCTAACAAAATGTGCTGCCTTTTTTCTTAGCCATCAGTGTTTAATTAAAAAACTCTGGACCAAATACTTGTGTTAGATATTCATACTTTGCCTTGTGTAGAGCACAGCCAAACATTTATTTACCTAAGGCACAACAGAGAACAGAATCCACTAAAAGAAAGTAAAACTTAAGCATGAAATAAACCCAAGGAAAATATCAAGGTGAGTATTTTCTTGGTGGTTTCTGTCTGCAGAACTCCACACTCACCTCACAGGCTGACAGGACCTGCATGGACTGGGCAGCATAAAAGAGGGATTCAACACTGCTGGAGTCCACGTGAGATTTGATGAACTTGCATGCAGCCTGTGGAGAAACAGAAGTTAAACCACTGAAAGGAGATTTAAATGATACTCTAAGACAATTCCATTAACATTCTGCATTTTTATACCCCCCAGATCCTACTCTGCCAAGTGCTGCACAGAAACAAGGATGATTCCTACTAAAAGACATAAGGAATTTTCAGATAAGCTCTACTGCAACCGTAATTCAAACCTAAACTGAGCATAATTATAAAGCCTATCAAAATTAAAGTCTAACAGGTGTATTTAGTAAGGCAAACCTTCCAGGATAGAAAACAGAAATTCTGCAGGTGAGCTTCCTTTCCAGCCGTATATCACACCCTCATTAATGGATACAGAATTTCAAAGAGTGCAGAGAGAAAAGTGGAGCAAGCAGGTACAGCATAAAGGTAAGCAATGGCACTGCTTGTTAATTTGTGTAAACTGACAGCTGGATAGATGGATCACTGGGATGCATTTTAACCACAAAATAACCAAGAATTTAACTGCTCCTGAATTCAGTACTTGAACTGAAACAAACTAAGGGGAGCTCTGTTTAAGAGTACAGTGCACCAAATGTGCCACAGGCAGGAAACTTATCCACAAGGCACTTAAACAAATTGATACCCACAGTGCCATCACAACGGGCCGTGGAGGAGCGAGCCCTGCAGCCACCAGTCACAGGCAGCGAGTGGAGAGAGCCAGGGCCACCTTACCGCCCGCACAAAGATGCAATTTATCCAAATAACACACGAGAGTCGCCAATTACCAGAGATACTCCGGTGCTTGCTGAAGATATAACGCTTTTGTAAACGTTCTACATTTCCCACACGGCCCTGTCCAAGCAGAGCTCTCTCTACAAACTCATATTATGTTAATAATTCGTCATTCACTGCTGTGCAGCAGCCCCTCACACAGCAAAGCGCCCCCGGGCAGCGACAGCCGCTCACCTTTTCATCCGCCACGCGCACCCCGAGGCTGCTGAGCCCCACGATGGAGTAGTAGGCGGCCCGCACGTCCGTGAAGGGCCGCTCCAGCACCGCCCGCAGCCGCGCCAGGTCGCGGGCAGCGAGACGATGGCTGGGGACAAGGGCCTGGGCACCGGCGAAGAGAAGCAGGAAGCTGAGCGCCGCCTCCAGACGCAGCCGCGGGCCTGCGGAGAGATAAACGCGTTACCCCGCGTCCCCCCATCCCCGCGGCACCGACACCGGCCCGGCCCTGCCGCCCTCGCCTCACCCGGCGCCGCCATGTTGCCGCCCCCTCCCGCGCCACGGCGCCGCTTCCGCCCTACGCCCCGCCCCGGCCCGGAACACGCCATCATGCTATGGGGGGGGTAAGAGGGACGGTGTATGTGCGAGGGTCCCTCAGGTCCACTGCTGCCCGCTACCACAACCAAGAAACTGTGAACGAGAGTGAATAGAGTCCGGCAAGAGAGACAGAGGGCGGGCGTCGGGCGGCGGCGGAGTGGCCAGGCCATGGGAAGAAATTACTCCCCCAGGTGGGGGAAGTGGTACGGGCCTCCCGGCGGGCCTCGGGGGCGGCCCCCTGGCGGGGATGTGGGCTGCGCTGATTGGCCAGGGCGCCTTAAAGGGGCCGAGGCGGGAAGGCGCCTGAGGGCTGCGGCGGTGTCGGGCTGTCATGTCCCGGTGCCCTCACGCTGTGTGAGCCGTGCCGTGCCGTGCCTGTTGGTGCCGTGCCTGTTTGTCACACCGACCCCGAGCCCATGGAGACCTGAGCGGGGCCGTGAGTTAGACGTGCGGGTGTTGCCGGTGTTGATGGGCGGCTGATCCGCTGTGCCCACAGTGTGGCTGTGCCCACGGTGTGGCTGTGTGGTGTGGCTGTGCCCACGGTGTCGCTGTGCTGTGCGGTGTCGCTGTGCTGTGCGGTGTGGCTGTGCCCACGGTGTGGTTGTGTTGTGCATGTGGCTGTGCCCACGGTGTGGCTGTGCCCACGGTGTGCTGAGGCGATGGCGCTGAGCTGGGTCCGGTCGGGTGTGCTGCCAGCTGCCGTTGGGGTGGGATAGCGGGTGGGAGCAGAAAGCCCCTCACAGAGGGTGCTGGCACTGCCCAGGCTCCCCAGGGAATGGGCCCAGCCCAGCCTGGCGGAGCTCCAGGGCATGGGGACACCGCTCCCCGGCACAGGGTGGGGTTGTTGGGGGTCTGTGCAGAGCCAGGAGTTGGACTCCGTGATCCTCCTGGGTCCCTTCCAACTCACAATATTCTACTGTATGTTCTGTTCTAATTCTGTGATTCCAGTCTTTTGTTTTAAGGAAAAGAGGAATGGGCTGTCTGGCTGGGAGCTGCCAGGAGTGAAGTCGGGGAACTGAATGGTAACTGAGGGAAAGGTAATTTTGGAAGTGGGAGGTCACAGCCACTGACTCGTTGACTACCTGCTGCAAACAGACCCCAGACTCAAATGGAGGGAAGGCTCTGCCTGTGGACTAATTAGCATGAGACACGAGAGATTTAACTAGCACGTAGGGGATTGAGTGCTAATTAACAAGAAGTTCTGATATTTACAACCAGTGAATGCTAATAGCTTTGTTAGAATGCATAAATAATGTAAAGTCTTGATGAGCAGGGAGCCAGCCTTTTGTGGGTTATCACCCAGCTCCCTACTTTGTGCAAATTAGAAAAAAACCCAAAATACCTCCCCTTGGTGTGTGAATTGTTGCTGCACACTAGGGAACAAGCCTGTGCTTGGGACAACAGTCCATGTAGTGCTGATTCTTGTTCCATCTGTTCATTTCTTCTCCCTTGTTTTTCCTTAAGTACCAAATAAAAAGAGACAAAAAAACAAGTGTAATGCTAAGCCCCAGCTCTGCTGGGCACAACCCAAACCTCTCGTTTAACCAAGCTGGATTTCCTGTGGGAATAAATAGCAGCGATTGTTTCAGGTGGCTCTTGGGAACGGCCGTGGCCACACTATCAGGTCCTGGAGTTCCTTCAGCAAAGCAATGTACAAATCAAGGTGCAAAATGGCTTTTTCCTGTGAGCCCCTGGGGATGGGCAGATGGGTCCCCCTGTCCCCACAGGGGACACAGCAAACCATGGGTGACAGACACCCATCCTACTGCTCACTGTCCTCCTGGAAAGCCCCAAAATTTGAGGAAAAGGGCTGTGATTCCTCCTGCAGAGGGCACTGGGAACTTGTTCTTTCTACTTTCTGGGAAAGATCCCCTGGAGCTGCCACTTGCACACCCAGCCTGCTGCCTCTGCTCACCCTGGAGCCTGGGACACTTAGTGTGACATGGACAGGGCTCCTGGGGGAAAGCCAGGAACCATGGAGCTGCTTAATGTGGAAAAGCCACTGCTGAGAAGTCAGCCTGCTCTGCCGCTGCTTCTCCCTCTGTGCCAGAGTGATGATGAGATGTCAGCTCTGGAAGGGCTCCCTGGTAGTTTTTAAAGCCCAGCCAAGGTGTGCTGCCCACAGGTTGGTTTCCACAGTGCTGAACCACCAATCTCACTTAAATCCCCCAATTATTGAGCCTGAACACGTCTGAGACAACAGGAGATGCTCACAGCTTTGAGCATGTGCCATGCTGAGGATGCTCCCTTGCACTGGGTTACTCCTGTCCTGGTCTCCCTTGTGAGGAGATGTAGCTCCTCTGAAGTGCAAAATCCTGTCAGCATTCCAGGGGGAAGGAAGAAAATGTCCTGCATAGGTGTGCCTGATTTTACTGTTTTGTCTGAGGAAATGTTTTTGCTTTGCCAGGTTGGGTTTGTCTTACCTCACGTTTGCATTAACCAAATGTCACATTTTGGCTGTCTGAGATGGCATTTCCCATTCCATTGTCCTTCCTGGTGAGAAACTGGGCTGAGGGGAAGATGATTTGCCCAGAACTGGAGCAAAGCCAAACTAAAATGAACTCAAAACCCTTTGTGAGATGGATTTCTCTTCTTTTCAAGATACCAGGTGAGTCTTTGACCTCACCCTATTCTAGTCCATATCAGGAAATGGCCACACAATCCCCAGGGAAGCTGGGACTCCTCTGGGAGGCTGCAGGGTGGCTGTCCCCACCACTGCCCTGGGGGAAGGATCCTCAGGGGCCATGGGGAGCCTGGCTGGCTGCAGTGCCTTCTCCCAGGGCTAAAACACTCCACATGCACCAGCCCAGCCTCAAGAGGAGGCTGGAGACTCTCAGCCAAATTCTTCTGCTATGACAGATGGAAATGGGACATTTCCTTTCCTTTTTTTTTTTTTTTTGAGATGAGAGGAAAAAAAGCTAAAGGCCATTTGTGCAATTAAGAGCCTTAAATGTGGATTTTATTTCGATGTAATGGGATGGTTATTGCATATAAAAGGAGAGCCAGATGGTTGTTAAAACCACATTTACTAAGTTCTAATAACTGTGAATTTGACCTGCAGCCCATCAAGGGCTGCAATCTTTCACTATAAAATAGCTTGGGAGTGTCACCCCCAGATCCTCTGGCTGTCCTTGCTGGGACCTTTGGACACAGCAGCACTCACTGATCAGGGCAGGATTTGCCCTCGTGGCACAGCCCTGCAGCCTCAGGGTGTCTTGCCTGTCTCTGCTTGAGCTTCAGTTGGTTGGTGGTGGTGACAAGACAGAGGCATGAGGAGATGGAATACATCTGCCAGCTTGGGGAGGAGGGCCAGGGCCCCTCTGTGGGCTGCAGGGCAGTGCAAAGTCTCTGCACACCCAGGGCAGAGCTCTCCTCTGCTGCTCCATGTGATGCTAGGGGGCTTGGGGAGGGAGCAGGGAGGGTGAAGGATGGAGAGTGGTGGGTGGAATGTGGAGGGTAGAAGATGGAGGATGGAAGGTGGAGGATGGAAAGTTGAGTCTGGAGCCTGTAGAACAGGTGGAAGGTGGAGCATAGAGGAGGACTGGGAAGAATCTGGGGTGTGACTCCTTCTCCCCCTGTGGGAGCCTTGTTTAAACCTGTGCAGGCAGGGAAGGAACAGGGTGAATCTATGGAGGGAAGTGCAGCTCTCACCTCCCACTGCCTCCCAACACCTGCTGCACACAAAGCACAGGGGCCAGGCAGCTCCTTCCCTGCAGCAGCCCTTGCACAGCACCAGCTTCTGCAGCACCTCTGGGCTGCATCTGGCCCCTGTGCATTCAAGAGGAGCCCAGGACAAGCAGGGGAGTGAGCCCCCAGACCTGTGGGCTGGGCTGTGGCATCTTTCCCCCCAGCTCTGCCTGCCAGCAGTGCAGCTGGCCTTCCTTCTTTGGTAAAGATTCCAACAATTCCCTTTTTAGGCTTAATACCACCAGTGGTGGGAAGGAACAGGAGGCTGTTCTCCAGCCCAGCTTTGGGCTGAGGGGCTGTCTGCAGGGAAGCAGTCCCTGCTCTAGATGCCTGCAAAGGCCTTCCCAAGACAGCCCTTCTGTGCCTGGCAGCTCCTGCCCCACTCTAGAGGCACCACTGATACTCAGCTGATCAGCTGCCCAACCTGCCTTCCCAGGACCACACCTCACCCAGCCAGCACGAAGGTATTGTTCTGCTGGCAGGAGTCTGCTTTCTTTATTATTAATCCTGGAAAGCTCTCACTGATGAATCCCAGCTGGGAGACATTTTTTTTTCCCCTAGATCTTATTAAACTGTTGATATGGATTTCTCTGTAGAGCCACTATTCCTCCCCTTCCCATCCCACTCTGTGCCCCACTGAGATCCCCCTGCCAGGCTGCCTGGACCCAAACCCATCCCATCCCCTGGGAGCACTGGCTGCTGCAGAGCTCTCCCAGTTAGCCCAGTCCCTCCAGGAGCAGGCAGCTGGCAGGGCTGGGGCTGGCAGTGCCTCCAGCATTCCATGCCATCCTGACAGCATTCCCAGGAAACAGCCTCTGTGTGAGCCCCTGCAGCATCATCTCCTGTTGGCAAAGGGACTTATTGATCTCCTCTGCTCTGTGCCACCCCAGTGATGAGACCTGTACCCCAGCACTGCCCAGCCCTGGACAGGAGGATGGATGGGAGCTGGGAGTGGGATGGGAACTCATGAGAGGCTCCTACGGATGGGTTTGTTTGCATCATCCCCATGAACATGTTGAAAGTCTCCTGTTTTCCTGGGATGATGTCAGATCTGGGCTCCTTGGCTAGATTTCCTCTGCAGGAGGGAACACACACAACTCCTGGTGTTGCCTCCTCTGGGGATGTGCAGCAGCCCGAAGTAGTGCTACTGATGTGGGGAACATTTGCCCACCTTCCCTCCACATCCCATGGGAGCAGTGGCAGGGCAGGGTTATGGGCACTGTTGGAAACTCATCCCAGCAAAACCCTCCCTAAATGTGCTGGAAATCCAGAGATTTTGGAGCTGGAAGCCCTATAAGAGGTAATGCTGGATCCACTGAAACGCTGGGAGCAGCAGCTGCCAAGATACAGCAGAGCACTGAGCTCCCACCAGGGCCATGGGTACCACTGCTGAGCAGCTCCAGGATTCCCTCCATCCTCTGCAATGCTAGAGACAAGGAGTGGTAAGAGATATCCCCTGCTCCTAGAGCACTTCTAAGCGATGAAATCTGCAAGGGTAGGATAATCTGGCACATCTCTCTTCAAAAGCCTTTTAGAAAGCTCTGCTTGGCAAGCAAGGAAGGTGAACAGGGATGGCTCAGCATGGGCTCTGTATCCAAGGTGCTGCTGTATCACTGGGGGTGAGGCTTGTCAGCCTGGGCAATAGCAGGATGGGGCTGGAACCATCAGCATGGAGAAGCCTGGAAATGTGGGATATTTGAGCTTGAGGTCCTCTCTCTGTTGGGGAGGAGAATAAAGTTATCAGTACCCCTGGCACTGCCTGCTGCGATGGGTGGGCAGGTTCTTCCTAGTGTCCTCCTGATGGCCTCAGAGCAGGGATACAGGCAAGTTACCAGCAAAGCTTTGGTGGTGACACAAAAGTAGCAGCCAGCTAGGGAAAGGATAGGATGCTATGCTCCCAGGGCTGAGTGACTGGAAAAGACCCTTTCCTTGGCTTTTGTCAGTGTGTGAGTGTGGGGGGATGCTCCTGATGGGCATGGGGCTGCCACAAAACCCCTCCATGTGGTAGAAATCCCAGCTTGGCTGATAATATTTCCCTTCTGCTCCAGCTTTGCTCAAGTCCCTAACTAAGAAAAAAGGCCACAGGGAGCACTCAGAAAAACTGTTACAAATAATTTAAAATAAACCAAATAAATGCAGAGAGACTGAAGAAATACATACTGGCTGTACAAGTCCCAGCCTTCAGTGCTGCTGGCACTGGAGTCCAGTCCAAGTCCCTGCCTGTGCTGGTGCTGCTGGCATGGCAGCCAAGGCTGTGGCACAGAGATCCCAAAATTTCTGAGCCCAGGTAGGAACAGTCACCCAGAGGTTTCTTCCTCTCCTGACTGGATGAGGCTGTCCCTGCCCCCCTGCTGCCTGCAGGCAGGGAAACAAAAAGCATTTCTTTGCAGCAGACCCATGCAGAGACAGCACTGAATTTCTCAAAAGGACCTTAGGATTGGGATCCTGCTGAAGGAGATGGATCGTTTGGGGCTGGAGCAGCAGCAGCAGGGGTGTAAGTCAGCGGGGCTGCCATGAGCTGTGCCCGGTTTCACAGCCCGACTTGGCCCTGCTGGAATGGATCTGGCTGATGGGTTCTTCTGCTCCCTCCCACCCCACTGTCCGCCGGGACACGCTGCTCCTGCCCTCCAGCCGGCAGGAAGAAACCGGTTCCCGACTGTTTCAGCAACTGCAAGTATTAGGTTCAGCTTCCTTTGATTCCCCGTGCTTGGTTTGCTCTCCTACTTCATAAATATTCAACCACCAGATGCTTGAAAAAGCGCCTGCGAATTCCCCCGCGCGTCTGTGGGAGCGGCGCCCGCGGGCCCCGGCCGCATCCTGCCGGGCTCCATCCCACCCCGTGCCGTGGATGAGGCACGGGACACGGCCAGGGCCAAAGCCGGCAGCTCGTAAACAAGCACCGTGCTGAAACGCTCCCCATCCTGCGGGTACCCGGCGGGGATGAGAAACAGCTTGAGGGGCTGCGGGCTGGGATGCCCTGAACCGCAGGGATGGCTCTGGAGGGACATTCCCAGAGAGCACTGGGGTGCAGCTGCTCCCGGGACATCCAGGTTTCATCCAGGTTTTGTGGGTGCTTGCTCCCCCGAGCGCACTGCCTGCTCCCTCGGTCTGCTGTCCAAGAGTGGAGTCCAAAGGCTCATCCGAGTCCAGAGGGGATGGAGTTACAGGGAGATATTTTGCACGGGAGATTGATGTTTTCCTGCTCTCTTTCTCCCATGGATAGGGGCAGCATCACCCACCTCATGTGCACACTCGACTTGTCACCAACTGGGGACACACCTGCACCACCAGCACCTGCAAAGCTCAGGGGGGCTGGCACCCTCACTGATGGCTTAGCCAGAGCTGAAGGGACCATAGGGAGAGAAAACAGGGGAACAAATGAAACCCCAACCCCTTGCATTATAAAGAGTTCCCTGTTCAGCAGGACAGTGCCCTGGGGACATCAGCACCAAGGTTGCTTCGGAGCAAGAGGTGTCAGGAGGGTGCAGGGCTGGGGAGGGGGAGCACAGCAGCCCTCCCCAAGCTCCCCCACTGCCTGGGCAATCCTACAAACCCCAGATCCTGCTTAGTATTCCCCTTTCTTGCCAAAATCACTCCGGAGCATGTCAGCATGCTGTCATGTAAGGAATCTCATTTTGGAGAGGCTTTTTCCTCTCTCATTTTGCCTTCGATACAAACCAGACCCAGCCTCACTTTATTGGGTGTGAGGGCAGGGCTGCCCACATCCGGCCTTCTCCACTCCCTCCCCAAAACCCTGCCGCAGTGGGGCTGGAGGACTCACACTGTTTGCATGGGATACTTTTTGCTGTGTGTGCCAGGACCTTCTGCACAGTTGGACTCGTGTGCAGGACCCCCTTGCTGTGCTGTGGAAGCCCTGCATGGAAGCCATGGGAGAAGGAGCCAAACTGCTCCTTGAGGTGGCTTTGGGGCTGCTCAGGTGCTGCCTGCTGAGCCCTGGTGTCAGGCAAACCTGGGATGTTTGGGATGCAGCATTTCCCTCTGCTGCATTGTTATTTTGAGGACTGACAGCTAATTCTCAGAAGGGCAGTGCCCCTGCAAAGCCTCAGGAGATACTTGTTCCCTCCTCTTCTAACTCCCATCACCCCAAGCCCCTCAGCGAGGCCACAGACTCTGCACATTCCTCCCCCTCTTATTCCAGGTGGCTGCACAGACCCAGAGCCCCTTACCTGCCTGACCCCAGGGCTCAGCTCCAGTGCTCTGGGGGTGGATAGTGATGAACAAGTCCTGGCCTGGATCCCTCATGCCCCTCTCAGCCCCCCTCATCAAAACAGGACTTACCCTTCTCTGAATAACTCCCTGTAACTTTGGCTGCCTGGGGAGGCAGGGAGCAGCTCCCCTTGGCCCTGCATGCAGAGCAGTGGTGATCAGCAAGGTAATTAATTGGTTTGGGTGGTATTTATGGCTGCTTTGCACACCCAATGCCATTCTTCCTTTCCAAGAGGTTTGGCCTGGGAAGCAAGAATAAGCTGCTTAGGTCAGTGAAGGATGAAAACCCTCTGTCCACCTGTAGTCCTGCACAGGGGGTTTTGGAGCTGGGGGCTCCAGCCAGATGTGCAGAATTTGCCTGAAAATGGCTGTGAGAGCCAGCCAGCTGTGATGCCCCTGCAAGAATGGCACAGTGCTGAGGGGCTCCAGTTCCAGCTCTCTGTTTCACCCAGGGAAATCTGCCCTGCTGCCATGAGGGAGCTGAGGCTTCCCAAGAGAGCTGAGCCCTGTGGCTGAGCCAAGCGTGCTGAAATCAAATGGGGGCTTTGCAAGGCTGCTCCCAGAAGGTGCCTGAACCCCACCTGAGTCCTCTTCCAGTCCTGCTTCAGTGGCCAGTACCAGCTGGGACTGGGAGTTCTGTCCCCATTCTTTGTGGGACCTGAGAGGTTCTGTCCCCCATCACTCTGTGGGACTTGCCACTTGTGTATGGTAAGTCCACAAAGACCTTGAGCATGGTTCAAGAAGTTCTTGGACAATGCTCGGAGGTATGTGGTGTGACTTTTGGGGTTGTCCTGTGCAGGACCAGGAGCTGGGCTCTGCCATCCTTGAGGGTCTGTTCCAGCTCAGAGTATTCCATGATTCTATGATGCTTGTTTCCAATTTTACCTGCAGTAACCTGGGAGTTGCTTTTGCCTCTTCTAGGTTTACAGATAATTTTTACAATGTATTGCAATTTGCATCATGCAAGAGAGATGTGTTGGAGAACATTTTGGATGCAAAGACTGCTGCACCCAGTGAAGTATCCTGCCAGCAATGCCATATTTAGACCTGATCCCTGCTGGGTCTGCTCCTGAATGCCCCCTGGATTAACAGGGAACTGAGGAAGCTCATCCTCTCTGCACAACATCCAGCACCTCTGCTCCCTCCTGTGCTCCTGCACCAGCCCAGCCATCCCTGACCTCACCTTTCCCCATCTGCAGTGCTAGGCAAAGGTGTCCTGAGCAGGTTCTGCATCCCAGGGGAGAGAACAGCCCCCTTTCCAAGGATTCCTGGCCCATATGGAACACAGCTTTGCAAAGGCACAATAATTTGTTCAAGAGTTCACTGCAGTTTAAAATGAGTTTGTCTCAGATGCACCCTCTGTGATGCTTTTCCATCCTAACTCACATCAAATCATCGCTGGACATTTATTGTTTCTGGGCATGCTCCAGTTCCTCCAGGAGGCAGCAATAAGAGGGCCCCTCACCTCCTTTTTCTCCTGCCATCCCCAGGCTCAGTCCCAGCCCCCCTAATTTTCCATCCCCCAAAGCCTCCAAACTCAACGCCCCCAAAACCCCCAACGAGGAGCTGGGCTGGATCATGTCCCAGAAGGGTGAGGGCTCTCCTTGCAGCTGGGGCAACCAGTCCAGACTGTGAGCTCAGCCTGGGCGGTGGCAGCAAGAGGGTGAGCAGTGTGGAAGGGCTGGCTGGGAGCAGAGCACTGCAGTGTGGGAGACACAGGAGGTGAGGAGGTGCAGGAGAACGCCAGGATCCCCCCTGACCGGTGGTTGATGCTCCCTGCTGCAATTCAAAAGCTGCTGCAGCCTCAGGATAGGGTTTCCAGTACAAACACTTGGAGGTTTTCTCTCCAAGGTCGCGTTCCAAGACTAATTTCTCAATATTCGTTTAGGGAGTCTGCCTTTCTGTGGGTGTAAATCTGTGTACCTCCACCACCTCAGAGAGGCCCATGCTGATTGATATCAGCTGAGATGCTGACCCCAAATTTGCAGTTTGCACAAATGTTCCTGCCAATAAAACTGTTATTTAAAGTATTCAGAGAAAGTGAACCCAGGAGGCATGTGAACATGGTCCAAACAAATCTAATTAAAGCTTTCATCCAGAAAATTCTTCCCTACTATAGAACAAAAATCCACACATTAATACTTGTCCTCACTTCACTGGGGCTAAAAAACTCAGTTTGGAAGCCTTGGATAAATGAAATTTCTGCTAGGCTGAGCACTCACAGACCCTGCTGGCTCCAGGACAACTCAGAGCTCCCCTTTGGTCTCCTCCTGCATCCCCATCCTTACAGAACCTTCTGGATGGCTCTTAGCTTTGTGGAGAAGCTCGTTGCTTGATTCAGCTGGGCTGCACTGGAGCAAGCAGCCACATTCTGCTGCATGTGCTGGGGAAGCAGCTAAGGAAACATCCTGCCAGGGGCTGATGGCAGCCAGGGAGGACAGAGGTGCCAGCACCAGAGGAGCCACCAGCCTGCAGAAACACTGTGGAGCGGATCCAGATGTTGCATCCTGGCTGTTCCAGTGGCTGAGGGGCTGGCTTTGGGCAGGTATGTTTTATTTTAATCTGCACAAAGGATCACAATAAAGCCACCCAGGAGCAGCAGCTGATCCAGTCCTTGCAGCAGCATTTTGGAGGGTTCTGTGCTATCCACACACTCCCCAGTAAACTGATTATCCCATGGGATACAGGCAGGGCTCTTTTCCAAGGGCATTCCTCCCAGGAATTATGGGAACACTGTTCTGGTGCCTCTGATGGCTCCAAGTGGGAGCCAAGGACCAGCTCTGCAGGACACGTGTCTGACCCTCTGAAGTTCAAAGACTACAGACACATAATCCATTGCTAGTCTAGTCTCTTCCCATTTTCTCTTCTGTCTTTTTCCTCCTTGTTTCAACTGACACTAAGTGGAAATCACCCCATCATTCACCTTTTTCTTCCTCACTGCCTCTCCAAGAAGCTAAACAAACAAATCTACCCCCCTGGATCACCTTCATTTCATCTGCCCTCCCAAAGCCTTGTGTTTTTCTGAGGGCTTCCAGCAAGACAGCCCTGCAGGCATTTTCCAAGACAGGAGAAACTTCAGACAGCAACAAAAATGTGTAGAATTTGGCCTATTTCTCTTCCCTTACCTTTTGGTGACCTTCAGGGAGCTTTAGGCAGCGTGTTCCTTGCTCCCTGTCATGCCCCAGAACAGCTCCTGCCAGCCCAGCCCGGGCTGCCTGCTGGGGAATGAGCCACAGAAATGGAAAAAGAGAAAGAATGAGACAGGTGGGGAGAAGATGACCTGACTGCTAATGTAGGAATTATTTCCATGCACATTCCTCATGCAACAAAATGGCTGGAGGAGGATCTTTCAATACCAGATGTGCTCCTTATCCCCACTGAGTGAGTCTGGCTGCTCAGGGGGACTCCAAAGTTTTAGATTTGCATTCATCACATTCTCCTACATGGTTTTGGCCACGGTACAGCTGGAGAAATCCAAGATAAGGTCTGAAACAGAAATCTTGACCTCTTTATCCCACCCCTTTCCTCCAAGGAATTGCCCAAGGGCACAGACATCCTTCCCCCCTGCTGGGAGCCAGGCCTGGAAGTCATAGGACAAAAATGACTTGTCTCCTGTCCCCAAGCTGGAGGTCAGTGCTGCAGAGGGACTGCGCCTTCTGCAGCACCAGGGCTGACAGACAAACCCAGTGCTGCAGCTCAGCGGGAAAACCCCAGGCTTGGAGCAGAGGATAGCAAAAGTCCAAGGATATCTTGTGTGTGGCATTGCAGGGGGAGGCTGGGGCAACAGAAACTGCCCAGACACGCAGGATCTCTTCCTCTGTGTCCTTAGCCAGGGAAGCAGCTAGTTCTGCATCTACACCTGGGGTTTCATTGAGTGTCAAGAGGAGCAGCAAGCATCCCTCAGGATGGGCCACTGAGCCATGCTGGGGGTGAGATCTCTGAGGGCTGCAAAGCCCAGGGGTGAATTCATCTGAGGCATGAATTCTTCCAGAGCATATTTCATTGCATTCTTACCCTGGCCATGACTTTACCCCTGACCCAGAGAGCCAATTCACTCCCTATGCCTGAGGGACAGGGTACATACAAAAGGGCCACCCTGGGACTTGTAGGGGCCACCTGCATCACATGTCACAGCTGCTCACACTGCCAAGCATCCTGCCAGGCTCCCCAGAGGAGCAGGAAGCACAGCAGGACACACACACTGCCATCTCCTCCATGAGAGTGTTTTACAAGCATGGCAGATGAAATAAAAGAGCAGGAGAGCTGTAAAGAAGCTCATTTGAATGTCTCCCCGGGGCCTTGTCAAGTCAGCTTCAGCTCCCGTCAGCACCTCCCACATCAGCCAGAGCCCAGCCCAGCCAGGCTGCCCGCAGGGACCTGTCTGCTAATGGATTTCAGGTGCTCCAGCAAGGCATGGAGGAAGAGCACAGGGAATGCTCCCCCTCTTTCCCATCCTTGCCCCTCATGACGTCCCCTCAGCTGGTTCCTGGCTCTCAGACATACATTTCACTGCATGATGCCAATTTCTACCCTACCCAGCATGAAACTCTGAGGAATGGCTCTCAGCACAGTGGAAAAATATTCTTTCACCCCAAAATTAAAGTTAGGTCAGGGCCAAAGACAAATAGAAGAGCATGAAGAACACTTGTCAAAATCAAGTGAGCTTATTAATAGACTTCCAGAGATAATTTCCTGCCCAGGTCTCATCTCTTCTCTACTCCTCTTCTTTCCCTCCCCTTTCTCTGCTCTAGCTGAAGCCTCCCTACAAGCCAACATCCCACCTTTTTCCAACCCAAACACTCCTGTGCCACATTTCCCAGCAGACATGATGAGGAATTCAATGGAAAAGGTAAAAGGTCAGGTTGGAGCCGTGCCAGGGCTGCAGAACACAGCTACAGCTGGGAATGGACTTCCAGAAAATGTCCATCCTTCCCAGCGACAATGCTCAGATGTCCTAGAGATGATGCACTGAGTGCAGCTGGGCAGGGAGGAGGAGTCCTCTCTTGGGAGCCCAAGGATGATGGAAGAGGCAATGGAAACCCCAAATGGCGATGGGGAGAAGCAAGAACCTGGTTTGCAAGTTCAGAGGAGCAGGAAATTAGGAGGGCAATTAGGTAGGCACGCATCCGACCCGTGACAAACTGGGCCACCAACACACCAGACAGGCAACAAAACAAAGAGCCAGTGATGAACCCAGCAAGCCACCATACAGCCAGCAGCAGATGTGTTCAATTAGCCCAAGAGCCAACATCCAACCAAACACCAACCTAGCCAGCAAAAAACAGACAATAGACTACTTGTTCCATCAAACAGCTGAATTAATAGCAAAAACGTGCAGGGAGTGAGCGAGCAGCCAAAAACCCACGCCAGCCACTCAATAAGTCAATTAACCAAAGACCCACATAATCAACCACTTAAGTAGAGCCGAGCAAATAACTCACAATGAGTTATTTATCCATTGAATTTCGCCTTTAGTTTTGCTTGGGCCATCTCTGTGAGCACATGTCAAGTCCCTTCAACTGATTTTCAATTAATCTCATTTTGGCTTGTTTGCTCTGTGCATGGCTGGCCAAAAGTTAACATGTGAGCTCCACTCATTAGCTGTGATTGCCCAGGAAGATTACATGTTGCTCTCTAGTCACAGATTAGGTAAAAACGGTTTTGCCAGGGAGTCTCAGTACCTAAAATGCTCCAACAGGACAGCTCTTAAGCCACCAGACACAGCAGTCACCTATATTCAAAGGAAAAACCACAACAAATGTAAGTAAGAACATATCCAGCCATCCAAGAGGTCCGAGGTAAATAGTCCTGCAGGAGGAAGGCTCGTGGTGCTGCTCAAACAGGGCTGGGGAATTGGAGGGTTTGGCTTTAGTGCCCCAGGGCTGGGTCCCATTTCTGGGGATGTTTTCCATCCCTGAGGCCACAGCTCCCTGAGCAGGTGAGGATGGCCCAGCTCTTCAGCTGCAACTCCTTGTCTGGGGCTCCTCAGACCCTGCCTGGGATGTCTCAGTGCCTTCTGCAGGACCTCCCAGCAGACCACAGCTCCTGATTTATCATAGAACTGTTGAGTTTGGAAAACACCTCTAAGATCATCAGTTCCAACTGTCAACCCAGCACTGCCATGTTCAGCACTAAACTGCATCCCCAGGTCCACATCCAGATATTTTTCAAACACTTCCAGGGACAGTGATTTCACAATTTTTAATCCATGACCACCCTTTCAATGAAGATTCTTTTCCTAATTTCTAGTAAATTTGAAAATTGCTTCTGTGGTGACAAGCCCAGTGACACAGCCAAGCACTTCCCAGCAAGGGCTGGGACATGCAGGGCTCTCACTGCATCTGGATGCCCCAGGCATCACCAGAGCACTAAAACAACACCACCACCACTCTGAAAAACACAGACACCTCACAGGCACATCTCAGAGGAGATGTTCCTCATCCCACCAGCCTTCAAGGAGAGGCCACATCGTGCCATGGGTCCAGGGCTGCTGTTGTCCTCCTTCTGGGGCAGAAATGCTTCCCCCCTCCAGCCCACACTAGGCTCTTTCACTTGCTGCCAAGACACCACAGGTCTTCTCATGAGGTGGTCAAACACAGGCCCAGCTGTGCCACAGCAGGATTTGGCCCGTGCTGTGGGTGACACTGCCCTTCTTGGGCCCTGGTACCACCAAGGCATGGCCATTTCCATGTTAGCTCCAGGAACAAGGTCCATTCCTGGCCTCCTTCACCCCAAAATGGCCATGAAGAGAAGCAAGCTGAGCTGCCTGGGCTCTGAGCGTGGCCCCACACAGCTAAGGGAGGTTTCTCTCCCTCTCCTCCGGGGCTGCCGTGAGCGCTGTTCTTTTGGCTCTGGCTGGGGAGGAGGACTGTGCTGCCAAACCACACTGTCAACTGCTTCCCTGCTGCCTGCAGACCCTAATCCCACAGGCAATATATAACCAGCAGGAGCTGCACCAGCCCTGAAGTGTGAAGTGGAGTATCAGAGGAGCACTGCTATCTCCTGCCTCTCCAAGAGGCTGTCACAGGGACTGTCGGAGATTAGGACTAATAGTACTTAGCTCACTTCAGCAGCCAGCTGAATCAAATGATCCTTACATGCCCTTATGTCCTAATGAATTGCATTTGATTCCTTGCCCAGCTCGGAGCATGGAGCAGCAGCACAGCTCTTTCATACTCGAAGGGCTGGGTAGGAATCACCCCTCTCATTACCCTTGCAAATCCAGCCTGTGTTTTTAATCCTGACAGCATCTCCTACAGCTCCCACTGCAGATTCAGGTTTGAGTTCATCTTTCAAAGAGAATTGACCTCTCAAAAGCCAAGCTCAGCTGCAAGAATCGAGCTTCAGCTTAGAGACCAAACAAAACCCACTGATTTCACTTTATTTCCATGCAAAGCCATAAATCAGCTTGGGCTCGGTTTGACTCTGGGCCAAGGCTTGACTGAAAGGTTCACGAACCTTAAGGAATTCTTTGACAAGCTCGGTCTGAGATTCAAATTTGTAATGAAACCCCAATAGTGAAGCTCTGCTAGTTCCATGCAATTTCAGTTTTTGCTGTGAACATTTCATGCAGCTCTGGGGACAAAGTTACACCAGCATAAACCCAGTTACTCCTTAAGAATCAATAGAGCTGACCTGGATTTCTGCCGGTGTGAGAGCAATCAACACAGCCCAGAAAAAGTTATTTTTATTCCTTGCCTTCTGTTTTGCTAGAATCCACCCAATAAAAGTTCCCAGCCCGAGTCCAGACTGTAGAAATGCAAATGCCAGTAGAGCATAAACCCCAGCATGTGTCTGGAGAAGTTTGTGTAAATTGACAGGGTCATTCCAGCTGTGAGGACAATGCAAACCCAACAAGAACTCCAGGACCCCCTTCCCCATCCAAATCTGCTAATACCCTGAGAGGCTTCTGTGAGAAGAGCCATTTTGTGGGCTGTTGCCTGAGATGACTGCTTCTGTAGGGCAGAAAAATCACTGTGCCACAACCCACTGAACTCAGGACAGGCATTTCTGCAGCCCTAAAAGAGCTGGCTCCTGCTGCTCCAGCACAGTGCTGGGTTCCAGTGGGTCAGTCAGGCTTATTCCCATTCATTTTTCACAGATCCCCAACTCTAATAAGGCAAACCAAATTTGTGCTCTGGAAGGAAAATGCTGTGGGGCTCAGGGGATGCTGTCCTCCACCCTTGCTCTAATTTTATAGCATATCTGCAGTGGTGTGTCAACATCAAACTGCTCCAAATGGGGGAACTGACGTGAGGTGCTGTGCCAAAGCCCGTTTAGCTCCTTCTATCCCAGCACAGGAACCCATCTCCACAGGTTCAGCTGGATGGCTGCTGGGGTAAGAGACTTCTGCCCCTCTGCTCCCTGCTTGCAGGACAGAGAAATGCTGGTTGCAGAAGCAGAGCAGAGCATGGCAGCCAGGCACTGAGCTCCATTGCCCTGCAGCAGCATTCACCCTCTCTGCAGAGCTGCTCCTCTGGTCCATGCTGCAGCAGAGCTTGGCCTGCCACCAGCTCCTGCTCCTTCCTATGCCAAGCACTTCCCACAGTAAGACAGCAAACAGCAGGATTTCCCTCTATTTGCTTATTTTAAAAACCTTTCTTACTGCAAAGGTTTAAGACCTGGCAGGAAGCTGGAGCTTTATGCACCCAGGGGCTCTCAGCAGCCCCAGAGATGTAAAGCAAGGAAGTTCTCTTGCCTGCTCCCCATCTGCACCCCAGCCCCCTCCAAAGGCTGGCAGGCTCTCCTTTCACAGCTCATTTTAGTGCCCAGAAAGCCATTATTCCCAGATATTGCCAGATCCCCCTGCCCTTGTTTTAATCCCACAGCCACTCCCAAGGTCTGAGGTACTCCAATGCCTTGGGAAGGGAGTCTGAAAGGCAGCTGTACTGCTGAGATGCCAGCTTGGCCTGCTGCATTCCCTGCTAGGTTCTTCAGAGGTGCTAAGAAGGAATTCCTCACTCCCTGACAGTGTCTTGGTGGCCTTTCAGTGCAGACACGCTGAGATGTAAGTGTTTGTCCATGTTATAAAATCATTATTGATTTGCTATCCCCTGGTGTGAATGAATAAGTGCTTCCATCTCAGAGCGGTTTCAGTGTGATCAGTGGGACTTTGGGGCTGGTTGTGCCAGCCTGGCTCCTTCCATATGCCCAGGGCAGGCTTGGAACAAGGTTTTGGAAGAGGTCTCCTCAGTGACCTTCTGTGCTGGGTGTGGGGCTCATTCTCCCATACTCTGTGTCCCATTTCCTAATTGATGACCTTTATGTTCCTGGGGTGAAAGAGCCAACATTGCCAAGGGTCTGGTGCTCCCATCCATAGCAGCTGTGGGCTGAAGGCACCACACAGGGGGTCAGACACCTTCTGAGAGCACAAGACTAAATCTCCTGTGGCCTTGCAGCACCTGCACAGCACGCCCAGCACCTGCCTAACACATGGGCAAAGCTCCCTCATGTCAGTGGCACCACTCCAACACGCCCCCAGCCAGCATGGTACCTGTCTGCTGTCTGTTTTGGAGCTTCCTTTTGGACAGCAGCAGAAATTCTACTGCTTTAACAGATTCCAAGACTTTGATGCCGACTTCAGCTCTAAAGTAGCTTGGTCCCTCTCCCTATAGATAGCACAGATGAAAATTAGAGTTTCCAGCACTCACCCACCTTCTTCCCAGGGCTGTGACTCGTGTTGGGAAGGTGGAATTGGCAGGGAGTGAGGGCAACCTCTCTTCCCAGAAGCAGCTCTGAGCAACTGCTACAACAGGGCTCCCCCAGCAGTGATTCTGGCAGGAATCTGGACCAATAATCCCCAAATTCCAGGGAGGGATGGTGATGGGTTGAACACCTCACAGCAGACACCAGGTTTTGTCTCCTGAGTGCTGTGCACGAGAGGAGAGAGCCCGCTGGGGAATGTGGAGTTATCCAAATTGGATGCAAGCTACACTTTATCTTATTGGAGTGGGTTTGGGGCTGATGTAATCACTCAGTGTGCTTGTACGTTTGGGATCTGGAGGAGATGCTGTTTATCATGAGCTGACAAGTCAAGGAAGGATGCAGGAAAATGATCTGGGACTTCCCATGCAGGACTGGCTGGAGCTGTGAACTGGGGCAGACGTGACTGGAAGCTGTAAGGATTAATGGCCCCTCTGCTGCTGTACGAGGTGCAAATGAATGAAATTCTGTTCCCCTTACAAAGGAATGCCATTAATTCAAGGGGAGATTGTCCAGATTTTTGTCCAGTGTGATGAAAGCAGAATTTGGCCCTTGATCTTGTACAGAAAATGTCTGTCTAGCAAGTTTTAACTTGCTTCTTTCCATTTCTCTTCTGATTTGATTGCATTTTCTTATGTAGAAATCCTTTATCCAGCAAATGCAGAAAGGGATAGGGAAAGATAGACAGGCAGGCAAGCAGAGGCAGACAGGAGCAAAGGGAAAATGACTGAGCAGAGGGAAACTGTACCTGGGGCACAGGGAGCTGCTCCTTTGGGCAGTGGGAGGATATGCTGGGGTGTGAGGGGTGAAAAGCCCAGCTGGTGAGAGGTCTCCAGAACCTTTGTCGCCCCTTTGCTGGAATTCATAAGTAAATACGGAGCTGACTGAAACTGCTCCCGCTCACCAGCGGCCTCTCTTTGGCGCTCATTGGAATTTGGGATGGGAGGGGGCTGGGGCGGTCCGTGTTTGCCCACATTCCTCTTCATGTGTCGGTTTCGGGATGCAAAACAGGGGATGGCAGCAGGGTGGTGTGTGTGGCCGGGAGGGGTGACGGCTCCCTTGGCTCCTGGTGGCTTCATGCTCCCGTAGCTGCTCTGGGAGGGGGAGGCGAAGGGATTTGTAGGGCAGAGGATCGGGCAGCAGAGCTGGGACGAGTGGGGCTGGCACTGGAAGCTGCGTGGGGATGGGAGCCCCAGCAGATGAGGCTGTGCCATCACCCAGCAAGGCACCAGGTCCCTGGGGAGCCCTTGCTGGAATGCTGGGTGTAAAATAATGCAGCAGTGCCTCCTTGCATGCCTGGTTCCAAGCAGATCAGCATGCAGGATGATGCCACACGACCACTTGCCAGCCCAGCCCCTCTCCTCTGGGCTGTGATTCCACCAAGTTTCCAGCCATGGGATCCTCTGGGACCCTACCAAAACGCACTTCAAGAGCTATTTCTCCTCACACTCTCCATCCTGTGGCTTTGCGATCCATCAGAGCAGGAAGATTCACCTCATTCTGTGTTTGAATCCAGCAGTACCTTTCCTTAAGGAGCAGGTTTGTTTGTGTCACCCAGAACAGTGGCAGGCTGAGCTCTGCTGAACTCCTCTGCCTGCCATGGAGCATCACGTTTGCCACCCACGTCCTACTTGGAGCTGCTCCTCGCTGGCAGGATGCAGTGGTACAATGAGCTACAAGCAGAAGCAGCAGATGTTTGCTAAAAAAAAAAAAAAAAAAAAAAAAGAGGCAATAATCCAGAATTTTGCTGATATAAACACAATACCAGTACTGAATACAACTGAAGGAAGACAAAAACATCCCAAAGACATAAAACATCAGGCTACTTGGAGAACCTCCAAGGCTACATGCGCTGAACTCTGTCAGCCTCGGAGAAACGAGTGCTTAACCCCTTTTCAATCTCTTTGGCAGTCCAGCCCTTGAAGATTTACAGTGGACTCTGTTTGAATGAGGGATCTTCCCTGACACATCGTGCTCCTTTAATTCTGGGTGAGAAAACAAACAGCTGCCCAGCAGACACCCGTCTGACCGTCCCGTTCCCCTCCCCGGGGGACACTCAGCCCCTTCCTTGCCGTCATTCCCCACCAGCACCTCGGGCCCCCGTGGCTCTGGGGGTGCCCATCTGCCCACCACCCGGTGCTCAGGTACCCACTGCTCCCCGTGGGCAGTGCTGGCAGCCCAGCATCCCTGGGATGCTCCTGGGGGAGGTGGGTGCCCTGCTGCCAGGATGGGGCAGCCAAGAGGACTGAGCAGTGCTGTGAATTCCTCTCTGCTGGCGCTGCTCCTTGCCAAGCCCTAATTAGAGCCCTGCTGCAGGGAGCAGCGTGGTGTGGCTGGATCGGGGTCAGGCCAGGCTCCCAGGGCCAGCCGAGCCCCAGAGACAGCGCTGATGGATTCTGACAGGACTTAAGGACACCTGCTACTTTCGGAGATTTTTCTCTTTTGCAAGCGAGCTTTCGAACGAGTGTGTGTGTGTTGACAGGGGCAGATATCACTGGAGGGTGTTGAGGAGGGAGCAGGAGGGAAATCTCTGGAGAAGGTGTCAGGAAGGATTTTTCTCAGCTGCTCACCCTGCAGTGAGTGATGTGCAGTGAGGAACTGGCCTCCCTTGGACCCAGATCATGTGGGCTCACTTTGGTTGTGGGGCCTGACCATGGTCTTGGGAATGTCCCCTTAAAGCCAATTAGTAGCATTAATATATGGAGACCACACACATGCCCAATGCTTATATTTATGCTGGGTGGCTTCCATCTTGGAAACTTTCTTGGCCTTCTGTCCATCCCCAGGGTGTTTCCAGGACTCCACCTTTCCCTTCCCAACTCTGTGGCCATAAGGGAAACTGAGAAGATTCATGGCCAAAGCATCAAGAGGGAAACTGAGCTACCAACCTCTCCCATCCATTGGAAGTTCTCAGGCTGAGCAAAGCTCATGCTCCAGGCATGGGAGGGGGCTGTGCTAGCCCGTGAAATAAAGAATGTGTTCTGCTCTGTGAGTGAAGTGCACAGAGGGACAAACTTCTTTCATTGCCAGTGCCAGGTCTCAAGCTTTGCACCCCAACAGATCTGGTGCTCTTGAGGGGTTTGCTCCAAACAAACATCAGAAAGTACAACTGGCTCTGTATGTTTTTCTGGTCAGCTCCATCAGAGTCAAGGAATGGCTTGGGTTGGAAGAGACATTTAAGGACCATCTAGTCCAACCTCCCTGTCATGGGCAGGGACACCTGCAACCAGATCAGGTCACTTAGAACCCCTCCAGCCTGAACTTGAGTGTTCCCAGGGATCAGCATCCTCCACCTCTCTGGGAAACCTGTACCACTGCCTCACCACCCTCACTGGAAAAAATTTCTTCCTTGAAAATCACCCCTTGTTCTCTCCTCACCTTCTATCCTGGTTTCCCTTGTCTCCCCATCTAAATGAGGACAGCAGCAGGCAGGGAAGGCAGGTCTGAGCTTCACCTGCCCGTGCTGGAGCTGGGAATGTGAGATCATCTGCTTGCTTAGGCACGGGTGGCCCTTGAGGGGAGTGACTGGGAGCCTGGTGAGGGCCAAAAAGTGTTTTTCAGCCCGGGCCATCCCATCCCATCCCATCCCATCCCATCCCATCCCATCCCACATAGTTTTACAGTGCAGATCTCTCTGTACAGTGTCTGGTGGGGTGATGTGGAGCCATGCTGGCCAGATCTCCCTGTGAGTTTCCAGACACATTATAGATGTATGCACACATATATTTATATGTGTAGCTGCTGTTTTGCAGCCGGTGGGAAATGAAGGCTGTTCTCAGCCTTGTTCCCTTTCTGCACATTACCCACACTCCCCCTTGCTGACATCCACTGGACCCAGTTTTCTCCCAGAGGAGAAGCCAGGAATTTATTAGGCAATGAAGGTGCTTGACATCTTCTCAAACTGCTCTTTCTCCTCTCTAGGAGTTTTTTGCTGGGTCGGAGTGTTGGGATTGTGTGAGGAAGGCTGAAAGGAGCATGGCTGCATATCTCCCCTGGAGCCTCTCCGTCTGACTGCTTTCATGTACAAAAGGCAAAACAGAAACACAACTGACCTCTGAACCCTGGATGGGCCCTTTCAGCACCTCAAAGCTGTTGCATTATCTCTCTTTTACCTCCTTCCTCTCTTTCCTCCTGAGCCTGGACACTAATGCCAAGTCTGGTTCTCAGCACATCTGCTCTTTCAAAGAGTTGGGAGGTCCCAAGACCACTCAGTCCCAGAGTCAGGATTCTGACATCTGGCTTGGCCTTGTCTATGAGTCACTTGGGGAGCTTGGGAAAGTCACGTAACTCTTCCTTGCTGGTGCAGCGGCTGCTGGGGCCGTGCAAGGCCCAGCCCAGTGGGCCCCAGTTGGCTCTTCCTCTCCAAGGCTTCACCTCTGAGCACACACCAAGCACCTTGAGCTCTTCTGGTGGAAAGAGCCTTGCAAGTGGCCCATGGTCTGATGTCCCATAATGGGAATGCAGGTGTCCTGTGCCAGCGTTTCTCTGCCAGCCCCTCTGGAGAAGTGGGAGGTGCAGAGATGCTCCAGGTAGTCTTCCATCAGCTGTAAAGGCTTCAACAGGACTTTGTGTAATGCCATCCTGTGGGATTTACCTGCTGCTCCCCTCTGCCCTGTGTCCATTCCTACACATTATTTTAGAGAGATTTCAACTCTTTTATTGCATTTTCTTCTCCAGACCAAAGCCTCCCTGGAGAAACACTGCCAGTCACAGCTTTACACTGGGTGACCTGAGCAGAGCATGGCCCCAAGTGTGTTAATTGTTGGCAGACTCGTTATTGCCCTTTCCTGGTCTTTGGTTCTCCCTGGAGGGGCTGGGAGCCACGGACCTCCGGTGCTGGGTCCCAGCAGAAGCGTGGTGCAGGAGTGGGAGTTGGCAGCTCCCAGCCAGGGCTTGTTGCAGGAGATTTTGTTCCACCTCCTCTGCTGGGGCTCTGTTTTTCCATCCCCATCCAATGAAATAAACACTTTCACATGTCACAGAGCCCTGCGGACACAGCTTGGGAGTTTTGCTTTTCCTTGTGGAGCGCCTGCCCCCACTGGTCTCCCTGCCAGCCCAACTTGCTCCATTGCCATTTCCAACCCCCTTAGCTGAGAGGAGCCTCAGTGCTCCCCTCCCAGGGACCCCCGTGACACTTTTCACCGAGGACAGGATTTCTGTGGAGGTACAAAATTTTGTGGTTTTGGGACATGGTGCAGGACTGTCCCCACCGTGTGTGGCTGGGAGTGGAGATGAGCTGGATGCCCGGCTGGAGTGCTGGTCAGGGACGAGGAGACAGTGCAGCAGATAGGGGAGCATATTTGCAGACACCCCCAAGAATCTCCACTCCTCTCGCTGTGGGATCCCAGCTGTCCATCACTGCTCCTTGGCTGAGCTTGAACCTCTGTGCCCCTGAGATTCATCCAGAACATTCCCCAAGACCCCCTCCTCCCTTTTCCTGTGAGCCTAGGGGCCGTACAGGGAAGGATGGGGGGGGGCAAGGGGGAGGGAGCATATTTGGGCCCCGTTGTTTCTGCTCACAGACGTGGCAGTCCCGGGCCCCTGCAGCTCCAGCCCTGGCAAGCACAGCCCAGCCTGTTTTTATGTTTCCTGCCTCGGCTCCCAGGCAGCCCAGAGCAGCCCAGCAGCGAGGCACCGTGCTGGCCATGACCCTGCTGAGCTGGCTGAGCTGGGGGATCTCATCCCTGGGCAGCTGCAAGCCCCCTGAGCACCTCTGCATGCAGGGACTGCAAAGAAAGGGCAAGGAAAAGGAAAACCTGATGTAGTCTCCTGGTGTCCTGGCTTGGGTCAGGACATGTGCACCAGCCAGGGTGATGCCATGCCCTGCATTAACGCTTTGCATGGGGACAGCTCAGGAGGAGGGCTGGGGCTTGCAGAGCCAGTCAGCCCTGATCCCATGGGAAAGGTTCTGGCCCTCCTGCCTTCCCCACGTGTGCCTGAGGGAGGTGGGGATTCCTGGGGAAGGCTGTAGAGCCCAGCAGGGATGAAGGAGCTGTGACCAAGGCTGCAAGAGGAATCACATCCCTGGGAGCATTCCATGGATCCCTAGTGGAATTAGCTATCTTCTGAGGCAGGCCAAGGGTTTGGCTGTCCTGGGGCATCCAAATTAATGTCACCATCTGCACTAGGTCATAAAGCAGGTGGCTCTCTCTGCCCTCCATTCCTGTCACCAGAGAGGTCAAGGTCTGATCCACAGCATAGAGAAAGGGTCAAATTCTACTCAAAGTTTGGTCTCTTGTGGCCTGGCTCTTTCTGGGTCCTTTGCTGCATCCAGCTGCACAAAAGTTTTGGAGAGATTGCTGCAGAATCAGAAGCTCCCAAGAAATGGGACCTGTGTGGAACCTGGAGCAGGGAGAAGGCAGCACCCCAGCAAGAAATATTCAGGGCTGGGAGACTTTAGAGCTGGTGGCAAAGGGAACCAGTAATCTAATGTCCCCAGTCAGAGGCAGACTGGTTCTTTTTTGAGCGCTCAGCCTTGAGCCCGGTTTCTTGGAAAGCCACTGTTTCCACAGCATCCCTCTGGGCAGCCTGGAACCAGGCTGGGGCCCAGGTGGAAACCTGCCTGCTCCCCTCCTTCCCTCTGCATCCCTGGATCTGGCAAGTGCCACAGCAGGATAGCAAGAACAGACATTTGATGGCAGAGACACTCATGTCCCCACTGTGTTGGCAGCCTGGCTGCTTTTGCTCCCCCAAACAGGCAGCTCCAAAGCTTCCCCTCTTCCGCTGTGTTTCAGTTCTGCTTCTTTGATGCCATGAATAAAAGGCAGGACATAATAAACAACAACAACAATAAAAACCCCATGCACAAACACGTAACAAATCAAAATGACCCCGTCTGTGAATGAAGGGAAAAAAAAAAGGCGGTTCCATCCCTGGAAGTCTCAAGAGCTTCCAAAAATAGGCTGTGGTCCCAGCCAAGGCGAGCACAGCCAGGGTTTGCTCGGTCAGCGCCAGCACTGGGAGGGAGCTGAGGTTTCCCAGTGGCTCCTGCCCTGCTCCAGTGCCCCTGGGCAGCTGCACCACATCCCCCTGCCAGGGGCAGAGCAGCCAAGGACCCCGTGGGGCAGGGAAGGGCAGCATGGCTCAGGTGGTGTGAAATCCCTCTAAAACTTGGGGTAACGATTTATTTTGCTGTTTACAGCTGAGCAACCCATGGGCCACAAAACACCTCCCCCCTACACATGCACAGAAGGTGGGCATGGCTGGTGCTGTGGCTGGAAGGGTAGAAGGGTCCCAAACTTCAGCACCCAGCTGCCCTCCAGCTCTCATGATGGCTGTTACACAAGCCTGGAGGATCCTCCCCATTTTCCCAGGTGCTTGGTACATGCAATCGGAAATTTTCCACCTCTGAACACCCTGCCAGCAGCAGCCACTCTCCCCACTGTGCTTTTCCCGGGGATTTGGGCTTCTCCCAAACCTTGCAGGAACGCTCCTCATGCTGGCCACTGCCTCCCACATCTGGGAACCATGAACGGAGCAATGGGGCCGGAGATGGAAATTTGGGCTTGGCCCCATTGGCTCACCTGCCTCAGCCCTGCAGCCGGCCCGGGGACTGCACCAAACCCCCAGCAGACCTTGGCAGCCTTCCCTTTGTGGAAGGCAGCTCCGGGCAGCATCTGCCAGGCAGGAGAAGGAGAGCCGGAGCCGGAGCCGCTGCTGACACAGCCCCCGCTCCTCCCTCACCCGGGTGCCGCAGTTCAGCGTGTGCACGAGAGCACACGTCCTCCAAGAGCCCCCGCCGGTGGCCAAGAGACTCCAGATGCTGGAGGATCTGTGCACAGCTGCTGGCCAGCAGCAGCAGAGGGAAAAATATAAATAAAGACTTGAAACCCCTCTCCTCTCCTCTCCTCTCCTCTCCTCTCCTCTCCTCTCCTCTCCTCTCGCTCCCTTGCCAGCACGGTCCCTGTGTCCCAGCGTGTCCTAGCACAGCCGCAGGACATTCCCGTGTCCCCTGCATCCCCGGGTCCCTCCTGCCAGCTCCCAAAACCTGTGGGGACCCCTGCGGGGTGCCCCTGCCTGGCTGCCCGGGGGGACAGGCAGAGTTCGCGGCGTGTCTGGAAAGAGAAAATCTCCCTGCAGAATGTGACGGGAGCACAGCGAGCTGCCTGTGCGGGGTCTGCCTGAGGAATGAGAGCATGGCGAAGGAATGTCAGGTATTTCCTTCGGCTCCCCAGTGCTAGAGCAGCCCCAGGTAGCTGACGAGGGCAAAGGAAGCGTCCAGCGCTGTTACCCTGCATCCCTTTGCTGCGGGTAACCTCCAGATCACACAGCTACGGGGTGGAAGGGAGGCCGTGTTTTGCTGGCGAGATACGGATCTAATTCTGTCTGCTCAAACGGGAAGGGAAACGGAGAAAAAACCGAAAATAATTGCAAGAGGTTTTATTGGAAGATTAAATCGATTGAGTGTGGGAGCTGGGGAGGAACCACAACAGCGAGGGCCTTGCTCTGTTTAAAATGAAAGCATTTTCTGTGTCATCAGCCTGTGGGAGCGGGGTGGGGAGGGCACCAGCCCCACGGCGTCCCACAGCCCCTCCTGCACCCTGCTCGCAGGGCCGAGGGATGCCCTCCCACCTTCCCGGGATGCAGGACTGGAGAGACACCAGCCCCCAAAGTTGAACTCAGGTCATGGTCTCACTAGCCCTTGGGGATTTTTTTCCTTCCTTCGCGTGGCTTGCGGTTGAAACTCGAAACCGGCTCATCTGGCCGGCCCGGCAGCGCTGGATCTTGGCACCCGCCTCGCCTCGGCTGCGCGCAGCGCCGGCCATCCCCGCGGGGAGGAAAAGCACAGCAAAGCTTTGGCTTCCTCCTTGGCAAACATCCCGCTGTCACCCCCGGAGCACGGGCAGGGTGCTCAGGGCCGGGGCAGGATGGAGAGGGGCTGGCACGGCGGGGCTGAGCCCGGAGCGGGGAGCCCCAGCACCAGCAGCATCCTTGTGCCTGTGCAGGGCTCTGGCTGCAGGACATGAGAGCAATGCTGGATTTGTCTTTCCAAACAAGCTGTGGGTCTGCTGGGAGATAAAACCAGCACTGGGAGAGAAAAGAAACAATGGGAAGGATTCCACTGATTGATGAATGGAAAAAGAGATTTGCTTTTACAAATAAATCTTTAGGTTTGCTGATAAATGTAATTGGACATTGAAAGATGAAAGAAACAATGGGGGAAAACCCTAAATTCCATAAGAATTAAAAATGAAAAGGGAGGGTTATACATTAGAGGGAAATCTTTGGTATCAGGCATATCGGGAAGTCTGTACCTCTCATGTACCTCAGCCAATGGGGAAAGGGAGAAGGAAAATGTGGCCGGGAAATTGGGATAAAAAGGAGGCTGCATCCTCCAAAAACTTGAGAGACCCCAGGGGAATGGCCCATGGCCTCTCCCTTTGTTCGAATAAAGTCAAAGGACTCCTCTGTCTCCTGTTTGGACATAAACCTCTGATGTTTGTGGATTAATTCTCCTAACAGACATGAGCAGGGTGCCCCGGCCCCAGCCCCCCGGCTTTCCTGGCCGCTGTTTCCGAGCTCTGGGTGCGCGGGCACAGCGCTCCCGGAGCTGCGCGGCCGAGCAGCGGCTCTCGCTGCCCTGGCAGCGCTCCGCTCCCCCTGCGCGCTCTGCCCCCTTACACGCGGTCTTCCCGGATGGAATTCAGCAGCAAAAAAAACTGGGCAGCTCGGTCCTTCCCTTTACTCGGCTCGGAGGTTGAAACATCATCACCTCTGTGCTTATATCCCGGGATGGGAGCAGGTCCCAGCTGCCTCCCAGAAGTTTGTGAAATGGAAAGCAGAGGGAATAGAGCAAAACAAGGTGACCCCACACTCAAAATCTGTTATTTTGCTTTTACCTTGTTCTTCCTTCTTATGCTTGTTTCTGAGCATCAGCAGGGAGACTGGTTGTGCCAGCTATCCCACATGTGAGGTTTGGCTTAAATCAATAGAAATCCAGCTGCTTTCCATGAAGAATATTAAGTTTTTCTTAAAGAATAGCAGCTGAAGCTTTTCAGTTTGGAACAATCCACAAATCCATCCTGGTGGCTCTCCAGGCCAGGGCACCCTCACCTCTTCCTAGTGAGGTCTCATTGGATGGGTTCTGCTCTGCCACTTCTTTCTAGAAAGGGGGACCCTGGAGAAGTGGCCTTGTTGGGGCAATCGTGGGCTGTGACACTGAGGTGCTCTTTGCAGAGCCCCACAGGGACAGTGACAGAGTTCTTTGCCTTTACTGCTCTGCCCAGGACACAGCTCCCACCTTCAGTCCTCTCTAACTTTGTGCTTTGTCTCAGCAGTTCCCATGTTTCACCCTTTTCTAGACTTATTCTTTCCTGGGTGTTGATCCTGCCCATTGCAGGATGTGCCCATGTCCTCTGTGCTTTTATCAGGCTCCTCACCACAGGCAGATGCTGGTGGGGCTGGTCCAGCCTTGACCTTGGGGTTCTGCTGCCTCCCCCTTCCTGGCCCCTCCTGCCTGGCTGACATTCAGTGTTGCTGTCTCCACCCTGGCTCCTCAAAGGCCATTTCCCAGTGCTTGTCTGTTCTAATTTGGGTCTTTGGCAGGAAAAGTCTCTCTCCTCTCCGGGTGCAGGTCCAGTCTGTGCACATGGCCATGGCTTGGACCCATCTCTGGACAGGCAGCCTGGCATGGCCCTGGCTGGGGATGCTCTTGGTCCTTGCCAGGGAGAGCATCAAACCCTGTGCCAAGCACACCTTTTGCTCTCTGTTTTTTTTTATGTGGCTGAGGGTATGCAGGAGTTTTATCCTTCTGAGAGGTCTGCCCCACTCCTGAGCCGTGCTGGGACTGGGTGTCATAATGCTTGGCTGCTCCCATTGCATAGACAGAACGAGATAAAATTAGTTATTAATTATTAATTATTAATTATTAA
The DNA here is from genome assembly GCF_017590135.1 of Pyrgilauda ruficollis. Lineage (NCBI taxonomy): Eukaryota > Metazoa > Chordata > Aves > Passeriformes > Passeridae > Pyrgilauda > Pyrgilauda ruficollis. The sequence goes on along the minus strand of NW_024526155.1, from coordinate 3,755,070 downwards.
TTAAGCAATATAACTAATTCAATAATAATTATTAATTATCAATTACATAATGTCTTTAAAGAGGGCAAGGTGGAGGAAAACAAGGCAGAACTAGTGATTCTGGCTGGGAGCTCCCCCTCTACCCACCAGGTCCTGCCATCTCCTTCAATAAACAAGCAGCTCATCTTCCCCTCCACACAGCCCAGCTCTCACCCAGCCCTGGACTCTTGGAGAAGTCATGTGGTGCTGGGGAGAAGAGATGGTGCCTTTAAAAAAAAAAAAAAAACAACCCCAAAAAAACCAACAGAAATAGGTACCTGCCAGGAAAAAAAAAAAAAAATCAAACATATTTTCCATTGTGTCTTGGCTGTGGAAGGGGGATGTGACAGCCATGGAAAATGGACAGATTCTATGAGCAATAAAAAGTGGCTTTGCTTTTCCCCCCTCTTCTCCCCCGTCTCTTTTCATGTGCTGCATTTCCTACAATCTGATTTTCTTCTCTCCAGCAAATACAGGTTTCAGGTTCCCAAGCATGGGGCTGTGGTTTGAGAGGAGCAATGGAAACTCCCTGCAGTGGGAAGGGGCCAAAAGCACAGGGGGTGCAGGAGGGGAAGGAACATGGGGCTGTTCTCTCTGGGGTGTGAAGGCTCACAGGGGCACAGAGCTAAAGCCCTGCACTCTGCTCTGCCCTGGGCACGGTTTTCACCCAGTGCCTCCTGTCTCAGGCTGGAGGTGAGGCTGCATCAGGGGCTGGGTGTGCTCCCGTGCTGAAAGAGGGGATCCAAGAGGGTCCCATCACCCCGAGGCCATCCCAGACCACAAGGATTACCCACAGGAGGGTCAGAGCTGGGTTTGCTGGTGATCCCTGCCCGCTGTCACCTCCATCCCTGCCTGGCTGCTGGCCAGCGTGCTCGCCTTTCCCAGCCTGCTGGGGGAGAAGTGAAAGTGCTTCTCCCCATTCCCGAGCGAGAGCTTTGTTTACACGGACTTCAAATATTTATCCAAAGTGCAGGGCTCTGGCAGAGACATCAGGTCTCTCTTCCTCACCTTTGGGCCATCTTCTTCTTTTTATTTATTTCCTTGAGGATCTTCCCTGCGGTAAATCACTGCTGGCAACCTCAGTCTGGGGCTGATGGGATTCAGCTGCCCACTGGCATTTTGGCTGTGACCTGCAGGAGCACCTCTCCTTCTCCTTACAGGGGATGGATTCATCCTACAAACAGGGAAAACAATGGGGTTTTCCAGAGGCTATTCCCCTGGATCAGGGAGCTTTGAGGCAATTGGGACAAATGAGAAGCATCATCTCCATCCCCACCACCCACGCAGGCATCTCCAGTGGGCAGGCACTGCCAGCGTGGCTCAGCTGGGTGAGGGCTGAGCTCTGCCTGCCCATCACTGTCCGTGCTCCCATCAGATAAGTCATCCTCTGAGAAACAAAAGTGACTTTCTGGATTAGATTCTGCATGAATAAACACTCGTGCTAGAATTTGCCAGTCTTTCAGGAACTGCAAGTATTTTCCCAGTGTCAAATGTTCATGCAGATACTGTATAAATAATGACCTCGATTATGTCAGTTATTACAATGAGCAGAGCTCTGGGCTTTGGTTCATAACAGTATCTGCAAATCAGTGTCTTGACTTTTTGCTCTTCTTGGGAGATTGCTCCTGCTCCAGCACTCCGAGGCCAAACGTCTGTGTGTTTGGACAGGGCTGTGGCAGCCTGCCAGCACCTTCCTGCTCTGGGGCCAAGTGCTGTGTCCCCATGGCATGGCAGAGCTGGTTTGGGAGAAATGTGGGGTGTGTGACTTCCTGGGGAAGGGGGACCTCTGTCCACGGCACCTCCTGCAGCAATCCCAAAGGGAAAGCCCAGGCTGGTCTGCAGCAAGAATGTGGGAGCACCCCAGAGAAGCTGGGTGTCAGAGGGTCCCACTGCAGTGGTGCAGGGCTGGTCCCTGAGGGGGTGCCAGCAGAGCAGGGACACGGGGCCGTTGTACCTTTGGGAACACAGTGCTGTCCCTGGGGCTGGGGGTTTTGGGGGCTCCTCCTGCCCCTCTCAGGCCTTGGTGCCTCTTGGGGGATGGACCTGAGATGGGAGGCGGGAAATTGGAGACACTCCTGGGTGCTATGAGCAATTAATGAACCCTGATTGCCCTTGGAGAACATCTGGGATCAGCCTCTGCTCCTTACCCAAGCTTGGCACTTGCAGAAATAAATCTCCCTTTTTCTCTCACCCTGTCCCAGGGGCTGCTCCCAGAGGCAAGAGTGAACCATCTGCCAAGAGCACAGAAAAGCACCAGACCAGCAGCTCTGCTGCTTCTCCAGTGGGAGAACTGAAATGACATCCACAGGCTGTGGGTGAGGAGAGCACCAGTGGGAAATGGCCAAGCAAAGGCAAACTGAAGCTAATCTGAGTCTGTTTTTTCTCCAGATTGCTCTGTTTATTCACAATCTTTCTTTGATAAAATTGTAGAAAATCAGAGGCAACATACACTGCCTTCCAAATGTGAAGGGAGGGATGGAAAAAGAGCCAGGAGGAGAAGGCAGCTCCAGCACAGAGAGCGATGCAGAGGGGCCATCTGAGAGGCACGAGGAGAGTAACTGCACTCAGTCTGTCAGCAGCCTCCATTTGCTGCTCCTTCCATGCAGGAATTTCCCTTTAATAGCCAGTGTCTGAATCTGCAAATTTAATAGTAATAATAATAATAATAATAATAATAATAATAACATGGAAAAGAAAGACCTTTTGTTTTCCAGGCTTAAGCAGCTGCACAGCATCTCCCACGACGATGGCTGCAAAGATGAAACCAAAATCAGGCACCAGTTTCACATCAGCCTGGCACCATGTCCTTGCCTGGTCTCCCACTCTTCCTGCTTCCTCCTGCCCTCAGTTTGTCAGAAGCTGTGCACTGCTCATTTGGGATGCTTACAGGGTACATGTGGGAAATGAGGTTGAGAGTTGGATTGCTTTGATTTTAGCCAGAGACTGCAGAGTAGGTGAGAGTCTCCAAAAGAAAAGGGAAAAAAAAACTAAGAAAGAAAAAAAAAAGGAAAGAAAAAAGCATTCTTACAAATTTCCAGCAGTTTTTATTGTAGGTGGAACTGGTAATGGATGTAGCCTGACACTTCTAGCTACAAGGCTCTGATTTCATTTGCCTTTAACTTTGTCAGACTCAAAACACTTGGCCTGAACCTCTCCTGGCTGCTGCACATCAGCCAAAACAGCACCTCCATTTGCAAGGACAGGGTTCAGGCAAAAGAAAAGCATTTTCTGCACGAGGGCTCCAGCAACCCTCTGCTCTGGCAAGGAGGTGCACTTCCCCAAAGGTGCATTAGCTGGAGATGAGATCAAAACCTACCCAGACTACAACCTCTGGAAAACTGAGGTCTGCCTGGCACAAAGGGCAAAAAACCTGAGAGTTCGAGTTGGAATTTGTGTTTTTTATAGGCTGATGTGGAAGGAAATGGTGCAGCCTTGCTCTGAGGCATGAAGGATGTTAATGTTGAGCTCCAGCCCTGTACAGAAAGCAGAGCTTCCACTGCACTGTGCCAACACAATTCCTAAAATCCAGACTGAAATTCACCCTTCCAGTCCAAAGTGGAGACCCACTTTCTTTCTCCTTGCCCTCCTGCTTTGGGAAATGACCCAGGGAGGAATTCAGGAGGCTAGGGAGCATTCAGGTCAGATGTCTCATTTCTCCTTGCTCCAGAACTTTTCCAGCCATGCTCTGGAGAGAGGAGCACACAACACACTCTGAACGTTCACTGGAGGTCCTCAGGACTGGCACATCAATGCAGGAACAAAATAACAAAATACCCTCTCTGTGTCCTGACTCCAGCAACCAGGATCCATCCTGAGCCAGCTCCACCCTTCCCTTAAAAAACTGGAGAAAGGATTTCTCCAACACTTTCTTGCAGATAGATCAGCAGCAAGGCAGGGAGTTTCCACTCCTTGCGTGCTGGTCCAGCTCTGCACTGCAAAGCAGCCTGATGTTGTCTGGGCAGCCAAAACCCTCCTTGCTTCTGCCTGGGATCTGACAGAGCCAGGCAAAACCTTTCTGGCTGCAGGGCCAGCTCTGGGCAGTTGTTATGGCCTGGACCAGCTGAGGAGCTTTGGGGGAGCCAGGAATTGCAGCATGAAAAACCTACGGAAGGAACAACTGGTGAATGCTCAGGCCGGATCTTGGCCGTGGCACCTGAATTAGCCCCTCGCCCTGGCTGGTAGCACTGAGGTCTCCTTAGCAACAGCACTTCAATATTTAACACCAAATGCATGTGCCCAAATGACCTTCCAGGTCCTTTCCATAGTGTTGCTGCTGAGCTGGCTCCAGGAGCGTGGCAGCTGCCAACTGAGCCACTGCCAGCTCAAGATTTCCTCTGCTTCTCCCAGACGAGCACTCACTGGGCTAGCCATGAGCTGGTGCTCAGCACTGGTGAGCTCATGGGCAGGGTGGAGCCTTCAGGAGAATCAATGTCTGACCAGGGGGATTACAGAAAGCCAAAGTCCAGAGGGTGCACGGACAGAGACCATCCTGTTGTAGCCACCAGACGGAGAAGGAGGAGATGTGCTTGGAGATGCAGTCTGCAAAGAGGTGGAAATACAGCTGGCAGGAAAGCCCTGATCCCATAATTGTTCTGACTTTGGGGAAGGACAGGGGAGATGGACACAAAGTGACCAGCTGAGCTGATGGACAGCAGAAGCAGAGAGGGGCCTGGGGGTGGCCATGGGCAGAGGAGGGCAGTGAGTCTGACTGGCCGTGAGGAGCTAATGGAAGCTGAGGGAGACAAAGCCACGGCCCAGGATAATGGCAGTGTCTGGGCTTGCAAGGGCAAAGACTCAAGAGAAAGTCAGCAGAACAGAGACGTGGAGCTGCAGGAGCTCAGCACTTCTCACTTCAGTAAGTGGCTGTTTACTCTGCTTGTTATGAAAAGCAGGACTGACACTTCTGTCTGCAAACCACGGCTCTCCTTCCTTCCCTCATCCATCCACTCACCCATCCCTGGAGTATCTAAGCACCTCCAAAGCAAACTGTGTTTATTTTCTATAGACTTATCCAGGAAACTCTAGCACTGCACCTGCCTTCACCCTGAAACCTTCCTCTGTGCCTCCAAGCATCAGTGTGCAGTCACGGTGTGTGCATGGAGAGGGAACAACCCTGCCCCAAGCAGGAGCTGGGGGATGCTTTATGAAAAGCAGTTACAGCCATTCTTGGAAGACTTTGGCTCTGAGCCCCTCTGCCACATTCTTAGGAGAGATCATATCAAAAAAACCTATTTTTACTAAAATTGTAGTGGTAACAGGCTCCAGATGTTTGTTGTTATGTAATAGGGTTTGTTTTAATGGATCCCACTTCCAGATGTGCAGCGTGGGCTCAGGGTGTCTGCTTGGCCCTCTGTGGAGCAGGAGGAGCAGCCAGCTCTCCCTGCTGTTCCAGAGGGGGCAGCTGCCTCCATGGCAGATGGGATTGCTCCTGCTTCCTGAGCACTGCTCTCCCCGGTCCTTGCTGGTACAGCTTCAGTCATCCTGGGCGCTCACCTCAGGTTCCACATCTCATTTTAGGACAAAAGCAAGAAGGGTCACTGAGTATTGGTTTGCTCAGCTCTGCATGGGAAAGGAAGGAGCTCACTGGCAAGGCTGGGATGAGGAACAGTCCCTGGCAGCACTGTGGTCCTCCCATGGGATTCCTCGGGACTATCTGTAGGTATCACCATCACACACGTGAGAACTATTGTTTGGGGATTCTGATTAAGCAGTGACTGAAGATTGGAAGCTAAAGGGAATTAAGGGATTGACCGTGTCTTGATTTCCCAGGGCCCTTTTTGTGCTTTCCCCGCTGTGAGAAAAACTTGGGCTGGATAACTGCTGGGAGGAATTAACCAGACAGAGGTTTCCTCAAGCAAAAACATTTTGGGCTTGGAAGTGAAGAGGAAAAGCATCTGAGGAAAGAGACTGTCACCTTCCCATTGAGCCCGTGGGAGCAGCTCAGTAAACACCAGTGGGACCAGCCCACACATCCGTCTGGACCAGTTTCTATGCTGTCATTGATGTTTTCCAGCTGAGCTCTTGCCTTGGTTCATCTTGCTTGGTGAGGTTCATTTCCCTGCTGGAAGCTGAAGGGAAGGTTTTTGAAGGCATTTCCAGACCTGGTGGTTTCCCCTTCCCTCAGTGCAGCTCTTGGTGCCACAGGATCAGTGTTGCCCTTCCTCAGCACTGCAATTAGCTGGAAAATTGGCTGCCCACGCATGTGATAGGAAGAGCTCCAAGGAGGGATGCAGCAGATGTCTGGATCCTAGCTGCTAGGTGGATGAGTGGTGCATGCTAAGCCAAGGAGGATTTAAATTCAAAGTATGTGGCTCTGTGCCATCGCTATTAACATCTGCTAATGAAATGCTAAGACTTATTAAGTGTGCAGATCGAGGAGGGAGATTTAAAGGGATGTATTTGGACTGAAAGCAAGAGGCTTAAGTGCTTTCTGGAGAGCAGAGAAAAGGGAACGCCCAGGGCTGGCTCCCCTGAGGAGAAAATGGAACTGCCACCTGATGGCAGAAGGAAAGAGCTGGAGAGTCAATACCAACCCTGTAACACCCCTCGGGAAACGAGCTGAGCCACAGCTCTGAGGAGAAGGGAGGTCGGGGGGCAGTGACAGACCTGCACCTGTGGAGGGGCACTGACCCAGCCCCAACATCACTGACCAGCCAGGCTGGGACATCTGAGGCAGCTCAGGACAAAGTGTGGTGGGAGAAGCTTCCTGTGGGTTTGCCGTGCCTCAGTTTGAACCTCCCTAGTGCCAAAAAAATCAACAAAGACCAGTGGGACAAAATCAGCACTCAGCTGGAGCCTGGGAAGTCCAAGGGGGAAAAGAACTGGTCTGGGTTCTTGAGTTCACATCCACTCTTGTGCTTGATTTTATCTGCAGCAAGGCTTTTGCAGAGCTGGGTTTGCTTTGCATTGCAGTCACGTGCCTGTCTCAGTGATTTGGTTTTCTCTCTCTTTGCAGAGCAGCACAAGGCGGGCTCTGGGGCTCTGCTGTGCACACGAAGGAGGCCTCGGCCACGGAGTCAATTGCAAAGCCATCTGCTCCCATGAATGAGGATGTTTCCATGGTTTTAGGAAAGAAAGGGACTCTTCTTCTCCTCTCTTTTTCCTTTTTCTTTTCCTTTTCTTCCTGTGAGGAAGCCATACGTGTGCACAGACAGCCTTGCCAGAAATGTGGTGTTTATCAGAGGTGTATTCCCCCACTGCCACGGGACAGAGCCTGATGGAGGGGTGAGAGGGGAGGGGAGAGTGGATAAAAGGCATCCCCAGCCCAGGAGACAGCCTGTGGAAGGTGTGGAAACAAAGCAGGGGAAATGAATGAACACTTCATCCTGGGCCCTTCCCCCCAGCACGTCCATGTGAAATGTGGAGATTAGGTGGAAAATCCATATAGAAGGGAAATGTATGCCTTTAGCAGAGCAGGGCTCCCCACAGGCCAGCTAATTGTTCTGAATGGATGTCCTGGCGCACAGACAGTCTTCTCTTAGTTTGTTTTCCTGCTTTGACCAGTGTTTCTGCTGTTAACCCTTCTTCCATGGGAGGACAGTGGGTGGGAAGGAGAGAACTGTCCCTACCCTGTTTAACCAGGGCAGCAACACCTGACCCCTCCAAGAGCTTCCAAAAGTCACAAGGGGGGAAAACATTTCGAGATGAGGTGTGAGAGGTGAACACATGGGTCTGACAACAAACAGCCAAGGAAGGAGGGAAGCACTCTTGCTTGTTTTCTGGCCAGCTCCTGGACTGGCAGGGATGGGGCACAGAGGAGACTGAATTAACTTCCAGGTTTAACCATTAGTCATTTTTACAGTGCAAAAGGTTGTCTCCAACACCTTCAAATGCCAACACCCTTGGGGGAATGAAGCCTCATGTGGCATTCAGAGTAGGTGAGCAAGATGGAAAGATGAGCATGGAAGAGGTATCTGGGCACTTTTGCAATGGGAGATCATATCTGCAAGCTGGCTGTGCTGGGCAGGGAGAGGGTACTGCCCTCTGAGGCCCTGTCTTGGGCCACTCCAGCCCCAGGTGTGGCACTCAGACATGGTCCCTTGCATAGCAAAAAGGTGATTCACAAGGAAAAGAGAAGGGAGGGTTGTCACATATGGGCTTAAGCTAAGATGGGGAAAGCTGATGTCCTGGAGGATGTTCTTCTTGGTTACAGCAAGCACCCAGCTCATCCAAGAGCCAGCTTCTCTGGGGACACCAGTGCTTAGGGCCTGGGCTGCTCAAAGCAACTTGGGAAGGGAGGAGGAAACATCCCCAAGATGGGAGAGTGGAGAGCCAAGCAAGGGGCACTCAGTGCCCTGCTGAGCCAGGCAAGGTTCAGCATCACAGCCTGCAGGCCAAGGAGAGGGGACAGCCACACTCAGCCCAGGTGGAAATGGATCTGTCAGCTCTGACCATGGGGAGTCCTTCCAGCCAGCCTGGACGGGGGTTGGGGTCAGGGTGTGGCAGGCAGGAGGGCACAGGGTGGAACTCACAGGCCAGCTCTTGCTCAGCTTCACTCCCCTCCCACAGCCTTGGGGCAGGATTTCTGCTGCTGTGCTGAGCTCCCAGGGTATCCCGTGGTGGGGGAGCCTGATGATGGCTGACAACTGCAGGCAGGCAGCAATGGTCCTGAGCTGGACCCTCCAACCCAGAACCTCACCCTGTCCCCAGGCCTTCTCCTGGACATCAGACAGGTTATGGCCATACACATCCCCACTCTGAAGGAGAAGGCAAGCCCTTATCTCCTGCTTTTCCACAACCATCCTCAGTACTTCCTATACTCCCTGCTACCCACTCACATCCACGACCTGGGGGTCCCACGAGGTGCAGTAGCTCAGCAGAGGAGGGCAGAGCATGGCCAAGGCAGCGTGTTGAAAATACGACCACTAATTACACAATGGATTCCTTATGTTCCCTGGAAATGCAATATGTGGGAGGACTCCCAGCCAATTCATGTTTTAGGGCAAATCAAGGCGATATATTACTCTACTCAGCTCCTAAATTTGGTCATACTTTAGCTGGTGTTTTCAGACGTTTGTGAGTTAGGTTGGCCAATGCCACAGAGAAAAGCGATGGGGCAATTATCCTAATGAGGAACAAATGCATTACTTCTGCAAGTTATTTGGTGCTTGGAACCAGCCCTCCCCATTGCGTGACTACTTTGTAGAGAGTTAACCCCTGCTGGGACCTCAGGGAGGTAATTTTTCTGGAAGATGAGAAGGAAATTCAGTGCCCATCAGATTGCTGGGGTTAAACACTGTGCAATGCATGAAGATTCCACAGCATCTGGCAGCAGCCTCAGTGGCTTCACTGGCACTGAGCAGCTTTTGCCCTTCACAGGGGTCATGGACAGGCTGTGTGTCCTGCAGAGGTGTGAAGGACCAGCCTAGGAAAGCCCAGCTGCCTTTGGGCCCAGAGCAGCACTGAGAGATCAGCCTGGGCAGTGTGTCTTGGACAAGGCAGCATCTTCACCATGTGGATGAGCAAGGCTTCTTTTGCCCCTAAATCACAGCCTGCAGGTGCTGGTGATGCCATGTGTGTGTGTCCTTGCTTGTAGGACCCTGGAGCAGAGCAGGATGAGCTCAGCCAACAACCTGACCCTTCCCAGTTGGCTCAGCAGACTTGTCCCAGCATCGCAGCCCCAGCACCCAGGGGGCTTCTGAAACAACCAGCAGAAAGTCCTGGCCCTCTTGGCCCACCCACTGTGCCTCATTTCCCCCCTTTTTAGCAACATCATCAGGTGATTTAGAGGCAGTAAGGACCATCCTGCCTCTGACCATCCAGGATTCACAGCCCCTCACAGCAGCTCTTCCCTCAGTCCTGTTGGAGAGCCCATAGGCCAGGCTCTTGCGTGGCCTCAGTCACTGAGGGACAGAACCTCAGCCATTCCCAGACCCACCCTGTTGGAGAGCCCATAGGCCAGGGGTGTTCAGGCTCTCGTGTGGCCTCAGTCACTGAGGGACAGAACCTCAGCCATTCCCAGACCCAATTTCAGAGCCTTTAAATGGGCTTCCAACCCTGACACCCCAGCATTGTTTTGGGGATCCAGCATCTCAGTGGTGACTGACTGAGTCCCCATGGCTGGGGGTTGTGTGGCGAGGGGGCTCCAGCAGCTTGCTGCACCTTTCTGGCAAGCAGCCCCATTGAAAACCAGACCCCCAATTTCTGCACATCCATCCCTTCTCTGTATGAGCCTGTGGCTCACACCAAGCTTCCACCACCTGCCCCAGTCCCATAGGAATGCTGGGTGGGTGACAAGGGACAGGATTGCTGGGACAGCCCCAGCCTGGCAAAGCCCCATCTATGCAGGACCCCCTGGCCCCATCCACAGCGGGTGCAGGAGCACAGGCTGGAGGAGCTGCTTCTATCCAAATCCTTTTTTGCTTTTGTATTTTTCTTTCTTCTTTTCCTGCCTTCTCCAGAAGGGCCCAGATGCCTTTACTTTGGCTGGGCTCCCTTGGCCAGCAGCCCGTGGAGGCACCAGGAACGCCGTGTGTGAGTGTGTGAGCCTGTGTGTGCAATATTAATACACAGAAATGGAAGACGACCAGCACATAAACATTCTTTACTGTTTGGGTCACAGCCCGGGGAGCTGTAAGAGCTTTTGTGCTGTTTTGAACACACAGACTAAATAGAGAGGGAGCAAGCAGAGCAGAGAGGATGAGAAGCTGGGAGAGACAGGGTGGGAGGATGAGCAGGAAGGAGAAGCGAGGAGGACCCCCTGCACCCCATGGGGTGTGACAGGAGTGGGCAGGGGAGGTGTTGGGGCAAGGCTGGGAGCTCCCAGGGACACCCACATCTGCTCCACACAGAGGGCTAGGCTGGAGGTGGGAGACAGACCAGCTTGGGGCTGCTCATCAGGAATATTTTTCTGCATTAAAGTCAAAGGTGAAATAACAATAACGATGGAAGCTGGCTGAAGGCTGAAATAACCAGGATTCCTGTGCAGATCTCGTTAGAGTGGCTGCAGTGTCAGTTTGGGAATGAGGAGGAGGGGGCTGTGCTGGAGTGTTTCTGCAGCAGGCGAGGGAAGGACGGTCTCTCCGGAGCTAACAAGACCCAGCTGGCTCCCGACTGCAGCCGAGAGTGTTAAATCAGAAACTATTCCGTCAACAGCCAGTTTGGCCAAATATGAAACATTTCCAGGGAATCAATGGCCGGTGCTGGTGACGCAGAAGCCAATAGTCCTGACTTCTTTTCCAGAGCCTCCAGAAATACACTCGTCGTTTTGGACTTAAAGGGACAGGCCGCACTCTTCCCGCTCGTCTCGGCGGCGTTCGGCTGAGAAATCCACAATGAGCAGCAAGAACAGAGGCTGGGCTGGTTTAATCCACTGGTTAATGCTTGCAAAGGGCCCCAGGGGGGTTGGACCTGCCAAGCTGCTCCACATGACAAATCTGAACTGGCCGTGTCCTCCCCAAATGTTTTCCGTGGAGATGAGCTCAGACAGAGGCCTTGAGCTCCATGCAGCTGAGCTCCGAGTGCTGCTGCCCTCATCCTGCCGGTGTCCTGGCCTTTGACCCTCACCTGTGCAGAGCACGATGGAAAACAAATGTTCAGGCTGGGCCCATGGGACTCCAGGAGAGCGGGGAGTCACCAAACCCTCTGGCACAGACAGGGCTGACCGCTGTCCCCCTTTGCACTTGGTGACATTTAACATCCCAGTCTGCACGAGGGCAAGGCCAGCAGCAGGGCTGCAGCCAGCACGTCTCAAGAACATTTAGATCTTTTAGGAATGAAGCAGGGCAAATGGTGTAATTTTTTCTCTAGGTCCTCAGCCACTCAGGTCTTCTCCCACTTTCTGAGGCACTGGGATATCCCAGTGGTTTGTCCCAGCCTTCCTTCCAGCCTGGGTCACACTCATCCCATCCCAGCAGAGAAACAGCATTCATGGCACCTCACAAGGCACAGCTGAGCAAGGCAGTTAAATCATTAGAGTATACAATAATGATCCCTGGGGATGCTGAGTGCAGGTAGCCTGGTGTGCAAGCTGCAGGAAAGTTTCCTTAACAGACAGAAGGGGTAAAAATGGGGAAAAAAAAACCCAAAAAGAGTATCAAATAATAGCAAATTGCTTGACAATGCAGCAGTAAGGTCCACGGAGCTGTACTTGCTGCTACTTGGCCTATACTCCTTGTTTGGAGCAAGGCAAAACCTGCCCAGGTCTCAGCTTTGCCCATGCACTCACGTCCTTTGGCATCCTCCCTGTCTCAGAGAGCTCCTTCCCCATTCCTGTCCCTGATGGGTCATCAGAAATCTTCCCCCCAAATGGCATTTGGTTGAGGACATGCCCACACCTGCAGCTTGGTGCTGTAAAAAACAACAATCTCCCACCATGGTTAACCAGGATTTTCTTCCACATAGCCAAGAGCTGCTGATCAGGGCTCCCTGGAGCAAAGCTGTCCAGCTGCTGGGACACTGGTGGTGTGGTCTGGCTTTTCCCAGGGTGTGCTCAAGCACATGTGGCTCTTCCAGCTCTGCACAGCTCCCAGCTCGAGCAGGTGAAGGGCACTCTGCATCCACAGCATTGCCAGCTGAATGTGTATTCCCAGTTGTGTCTGGACTTTAAAGGCTGGGCTGGTGGTCTCCTCTGGTGATCATAGCTTTTATCAGGGGCCAGGGAGCTGGAAAAAGGAGCCAAGCATTCTGTTTCTCTTTTTCTGCTGTAAGCAGCCTGCATTCCCACCAGCTGCTCCGGCTGCAAAAATAATCCTGGGAGTTCTCCTGTTGAACCAGCTTGGGGAAAGAGTGAAGTAGATGGAGAGGTTAACCTGGGGTGGGCAGCAGCCAGAAGTTGGGCAGAATTAGAAGCAGGGGAGGAGGCATTTGGAGCTCCCTGGAGAAAGGGGCTCTGCTGGGGCATGGCAAGTGTGTCCCATTGCTTTAGGGGTGATAATGGAGCAACTTCTGTCCAAAGGGCACTGGGGTGGCAGATGCCCTCGACATGGCAAGGGATCAGCAGGGCTCCCAGGCTCCTGGGGTGGCTCCTGGGCAAGAGCTCTGGGTTCAATCTTGCCAGCCAAGGGCATGACAGGAGACTTGAGCCAACAGGTAGAGCAGGAGATCATGGTCATGCCACAAGGAAAACAGGCAATGAGGCATCAATCCACAAGCTATGTCCTGTTCCCCATCCCTTGCACCCCACTGTGCCTGCACCTATCATTCATCCTGATGCTCCCCCTCCACTGTGTTTCCAGAGGTTCTTCCAGAATGGAACATTCTATTAAAGGGCATTTTTCCTTTCTCTCTCTTTTTTCCCCCCCACCCCAGTTTGAATGAGAAGCCAAGGGGCTGTAAAATGCAGAGTTTCCCACCTAGCTGAACCAGAGGAAATGATGCTGACAAAAAGTTTAATTTACCCCATTGCAGCAGTAACAAGCACCAGTTTTTGGAGACGGACAGAAAAGCTGGAGTGGATGAGGTGGACCTTGGCTTGGGAGAAGAGGTGCTTGGTTCTCCCCCTGCTTCCTAAGCAGCATGCAAGGCACGGCTGGGAAGATCCAGAGGAGTCAGAGCAAAACTGTCCCCACATCTCCTCTGCTCCTGGCAGCTCCCATGGCTCTGTGGAACACCTCGTGCCTCCAGGCACAGAGCAACCTCCCGCTGGAGCTGAGCACGAATGGGCTGAGCAGAGCACACCGAAGCTCTTGCACCTCCCACGGATCCAGGCCACCTCTCTCCAGGTGTTTCCCTTCCTGGGATGCTCCTGTGGACTCTGCTCTCCCGTGGGGATGCTCCGTGCCGGTGGGTGGCTGACGAAGCAGCCCCACACACGCCCAATCAAACCCGCTTTGGCTCGGCCCGGCGTCGGGCAGGGAGGTTAATCAGCTCCTGGGAAAGCTCTGGGAAGCAGGAGGGGGGCAGGTCTGCCAAAGGCGCCAGGAGGAGGGAAAAGGAGAGCGCACGTCGAGGTCACCGCTCCCGGGGGCAACGCCGGGAAGTCACCCGGGTCCCCTCGGCCAGCGGCTGCCCAGGACCCGCCAGCCTGTCTGGATGCAGCACGCCCTGTGCCACACGTAGGGGCGATCCCCTTGGGGGATTAGGCTTGATTAATGCTAATTCCTATGCCCTGCGCATTTTTCCAGCCTTGCCAGTAGGCTTGTTTCTAACACATGCCGTGGGAGCCGCTGTAATGAGTGGTGCCTGGTGGAGCTGATGGTTGTCTCTCACTGTTTCTTGCTGTTGGGACAATTAATTCAGGGAATACTTATCAAAGTCACTGATGGGACATGAACAGGCACCAGAGAGGGACAGTGAGACCCTGTATCCATCTGCTCCAAGCAGGAAGGGATCTGAGCATCAGGAAGGCAAGGAACACCTCTGTGTCCCTGCAGGCACCAGGACAGTGATGTGCATAGATGCAAAAGAGGTCAGGGGCAAATCTCTGCTCCCAACAGAAGGACAGCTGGGCAGTTGAGATATGTGGGGGATTTTGGCTCTCCTGAAAGCCTTTTTCAGGCTCCAGACTGCCAGCACTGGGGTTGCAGTGAAAATGAGTTCTAGGACCATCCCATGTTGCAGGGGGTTGAGCTAAGGAGTGCCAATGCAAATGCCTGGGGCAAGGGGCCAAATCCAGCTCCAGCTGAAGGTTTGGCTATGCTGCCACTGCCAAGGAGCACAAATCCTGGCCCTGGATGCAGTGGCCAGTGGGTAGATAAGAGGCAGCCCCTCCTCCCTGAGCAGTCACTGCTCCACAGCATTCACAGGCAACAGGGTCTGACCAAACGCTGGAGGTCAGGACCTCCTGGAGTCACTCATTCCCAATTAACAAGTCAGCTGCACACCAAGATCTGCCAGGTTTTGCAAGAAAGCATCCAGGGACAGACACAGGCTGGCTCTGTGAGCACTGCACACCTTCACCATGGGACTCTGCCTCTGGCCACAGCCACAAAGCTCCTTCTGGGGCAGGGCCAAGCACCTGGGGATGCTCCAGAGAGCAGCTGAAGATCTTGGACTTGTTTGCACCCTCCAAACCAAGCATGCCAGGATCTTCTGCTCTGCTTCTGTTCTCTGGCCTGGGTTGATTTTGGGATAGCGCTGTCTGTCCTCGAGTGCTCAGCTGTTGAATGCCACTACTGGACTCATGGCTGGGATATTATCCCCTGTACACGTGGGCCTCAGCCTCTGAGACTGCCCAAACTCCATGACTCTTCAAGGCAGCCTCAGTTTTGGGAAAATTCTGTCACTTGCTGCTTGGGTCACTCTCAGGCTGTGCTTTCTCATGCTGAGCTCAGCAATGGTCCAGTCACACAGGCAGATGCCCCTTTTATTCAGAACAAAGCAAATTATTATTTTCAGGTGTTCTTGTTAATGGTACAACCTTGTTTGCAGTCCTCTTGGATATAAGGAATTCTGCCTCGGATGTGCACCATCCTCTCTGGATAATGCCTTAGATGAACCTCTAACAGCAGTGGTAGTCAAAGCATGACCCCTCCTGGGGCAGTGTCCTTCCTGAAGGCTGCAAACTGCCTTGGGGTTATCATTTCTACACCAGACTCCAGTGATGGAGACTTTTAAATTCAGACTCTTCATGGTGAAATCTGGACATGCTGCAGCTCTGCCCCAGCAATGCCTCCAAACTGTGCTAAACTTGTGCTACTACAAGCTGTGAAATATTTAGGATCTAATTGTGAGTTTACCCCCCCCCCCCCACTGGGAGAAAATGGAGATAAAAACATCCTGTAGGGCAGGAGCAGGATGGTGATTAATCCTTGGAAAAGGCTAACTGACATGACCATCAATAACTACAGTAACTTGTTATGGCTGCCTCATTCCAGGAGGATTACATGCCTGAACACTCCTTAAAACATCTAATGAATGTCATTTTGTTTTTACTCTCGGTGCTCATGCGAGTGAAGCACTCGGCAGCGCTGGCCAGAACCGTGGGGAGAGCCGGCAGGGCTGCTCCAGCTTCCCACACGCTGATCCTCCTGCACCTCCCTGCTGACCTGAAATATCCTTGCTGGGTGCTCCTGCTGTCCTGCTGCCAGCTCTGTGCCACCTGGATCCTTGCTGTGGCCCAGTGCTGGCTCTCCCTGGCTTGGGTGACATCCAGCTGCAGGACACCTTCCCCGTGGCACAGGCACTGTGGATCTCACCTCGCTCCTGCTCCGAAAGCAGAGCTTTAATCAAGCAGAACACGGGTCAGATTTTCCTGCCTTGCCCCCCTTTTGGGGATTTCTACAGCAATATTCACAGAGGAAGATGGCAAAGGCACAAGGGCTGACACAAGTTGTGTTTAAAGGAATCCCAGCATCACAGAAGGGTTTGGGCTAGGAGAGGCCTTAAAGCCCATCTATTCCAGCCCCCCTGCCATGGGCGGGGACACCTTCCACTAGAACAAGCTGCTCAAACCCCATTGGACCTGAACCAGAACACTTCCAGGGATAGGGTTTGTCTGCTCCACCCTCACATTCCTCCTCTTTGGCCCTACTGGGAAAACAAACTGAACCAGCCACGAATCTGCCATTGGGGGCCAGCAGCCACGAGCCCTGCAGGCATCAGCAAGCCAAGGCAAGGTGTGGAGTGTCCAGAGAGGGTTTTCCAGCCACAAGTTTGTCTTGGTATGCACCACGCCAGCCATGAAAGTTACTTGCATCTGTGAGATCCATTTCCTCTTAATTTTGCCAAGGAATGTTCTTTAAAAAGGAAGAATAGTGAAAGCAAAGCTGTGAAAGGTGTGTTTTGCACTGCAGGACCATATTGTTTTGCCCCTCCTGAGCAGACAAGCAATGATGAACTGCATCCCAGCAGGCTGGGGCTAGGAATCACTGTGGAGATGCTCACCTCCCTGCCACATTTCAGGGAGGGGAGAGGGAGTTTTGGCAAAGATTGTGTCCAGCTCCAGATCCTGAGGGTTAATTCTCTGCTTTGTTCATGCTGGACAGGGCATTATCAGTGAAATACAGGGACCACTGTTTTTCTCCAAAACCCCATTATTAATCCATTATGGCTCCAAGGAAGGCTTTTATATTTTCTGCTGGCAAGGCTGTCTGGGTTCATTCCAGACTCACCCCTCATCCCCACACCAGGGGCAGCCAGGACTCCTGCCTCACCCTGCTGTGGATTCATTTTTTCAAGGTGCTGACAGTTTCTTGCCTGCTGATGCTGTGGGAGACTTTCTGGATCCTGAACAAAGGTTTTCGAGACAGTCTGGAGATGCTCTCTGGAGTCACAGTGTCTGACCCCACCGACAGTCTGCAGCCATGCAGAGAGACCTTGGCACTGACGGGGACATCAAAGCAGATCCAGACTCTGGGATCCCACCCCGCTCCTCCCCACATCCTGCCAGCATGAGCAGCCTCACCAGTTAGTTGCTGCAATTCCTTAAACATGAGACTGTCTGCAGAGGTGCCGAGCCCAGCCCCGTGCACAGCTCACACCTGACCTTCCCTGATTTCTGCAACCCCAGACTTGGCTTTTCCTGTTAGCAGAGGACCTTTCTGCTGCTTCTTGTACTCTCAGCCTCATATTTCAAATTCCTTCACAGCTGTGTCTGGTTTTCATTTGAACATATTACATTTAGATAGATCTATCTATATATAATACAATGAGAAAGGATTTTCAAGGTAATAAATGGAACATGCGAGCCTAATTATTCAGGATGACCCAATGCAATTCGGTAAGTCCAGCGAGTTGTTTATATTGGCAAGATGAGAACAAAATATCATTGGATATGGTCATTACTCTTATAAGATTTCAATATATATACATTGTCAGGAGTCCCTGAGTTATGAAGTCCTCCTCACTGGAGGAATAAACATGCTGGGTAGTAATCCTGGAAGCAATCAAAATGCCTTCAGCTCAGTGCCTGCAGAGCCCCTCTCTCTGCAGCCAGCCCCGAGCCCGTGGGCCTTGCTCACAGCCCAGACTCACCCACAGATGGTTTGTCTCGCTCTGAGGCCATGGGCAGAGCTTGGAGAGTGAGCAGAGAGTCAGAAATAGGATTCTTGGCATTTCAGGTTGAATTACTGGAGCTGTCTATGACTGGTCCCACTGGTCAAATAGGAAAAAACAACATGAGGGAGTTGGCTTTGGTTTCAATGTGGCTGGGGGAGCCTGACGGGTGTCTGCTCCTGCCTGCTGGCCTGGGAATGGCCTCAGGTGTGCTGGGATGGGGGAGGCAGGACTGGCTGCTCTGTGCTGTGTCCAGGACATCCCACCTGGGGACGCTGCCCCTGTTCCCCACCCAGCTGAGCGTGCCTGCACAGCAGCTCTGCCATCTGTGGATGCAAGAGTGGGCTCTGCTGGGAAGGGTGCAAGGAACCTCCTGTGCACACCTTGCTGCCAGCTGAGAAAACTTCTGAAGCTTCTTTACTGCCATCCCTCATCCATGATCCAGGGAAGTGGGGTGCTGTGGGCATGCAGGTCAGGGCAGCACTGACAGCAGATGCCAGAAATGCCACATCAGCCCTTCAGCTTCCACAGGAGGCCTCCAGCTGCACAGGAGCCTCTCTGTGATGGTGAAGCTCCTCCAAGAAGCAGGGAGAATGGCACTCTCCCAGCTCCTGTGTGCAGCCCTGGGTTTACCTCTCCTGGGACCCCAGGGACTGTCACAGGGTGCAGGGGCACTGGGGCTGAAAATACTCATCAAGTCCCAGTCCTGGTTACTGTCTGTCCAGAGACACACAGCTTAGCCCCCACAGCTCAACCCCTGCTTGTTCCCAGCAGGGCACCCAGGAAACTCCTGGCAAGGTTCTCCATTGGGTAAAGGACTCACCGTCAGCTGGTCCTGTGTCTGGAGGGGTATAAATCAGCCCCAAAGACAGCATTTCTCTTTTCAGGGAGAAGTTAACTTTCCACTGAATACATTGAGCTGACAAGCAGTGAAGCCTTGGCTGTTTACCCCAGAGCCCAGGCGTCATGGTCCACATGGCTGGAAGTCTCAGCAGGGCTCTATTCACTTTGATTTTACACCAGGGTTAACTAGACCCCGGTAATTATCCCCTTTTAACAAGGCAGTGTTTACACCTGTGAGAAAGGGTCAGCTCCTGACTTGCTCACTTCGGCTGGAAGGAGAGTATTGCTCATGGCAGCTGGAGAGGTGATGTGACTGTAGGGGGGGAAGAAAAGATGGGAAGAAAGAAAGAAGTGGAAATAAGAAAGGTGATCTTAAAGCTCAGATGAAAAATATCCCCCATGATCCCTGACTCCACAGCTTGCTCCCTCCCCATCCCTCCTTCCCCCACCGTGATGTGATGCAGCCTCGGGGTGCACACAGAGATAGTTGGAAGCTGGGATATGTTGATGGATTTCTTAGCTCCTGGGCTATTAAATGTCTGGACCAGCTAATTTTAAAGCAAACAAGCAAAGGCCAAATGACAAATTGTTTGGGAGGCCCTTCAGGAGGAGGATGGAGTTTTACGACCACCAAGGGCACAGTTGCTGCCATTAAATCTATGGACAAAGGGGAAAAATAAGATCTGATTTATTTGGTGATGGTGGAAAATATTATCCATGCTATAATTTATTGATCATTGCATCCTCCCAGTTTTCAAGGCCTCTTTCTCGTGCATATGGAACATAAACATATTTTTCTGTACATATGAGGCTGAATAGATAGTGGCTCCTGCACCTGAGGAATTTTTGCGTGCTCTGCTGGCTGTGGGGCAGGAGCCAGCAGAGCAGGACTGTAGAGCAGTTTTCTGTAGTGAGGGACAGGTCCCCTTGGGGCTGGGGCTGCTCTTCAGTCAGGCAAGGAGCTGTGGGATTACTGGGAATCACTGGACCCTGACAGGTCTCTTCCTTCCTGCTGGGCACTGATCACCAGGTCACTGCTGTAGGACCCTTCCTCTCCCCTCCTGCCCCCCTTGACCCTGTGCCTGCCCTGCCTGCTGGTGCCCAGAGCGTCTTGGAGACATTGAATCATGTTTGGAAAAACCTGCGAGATCACCAAGTGTGACACAGACATGAGACATAGACACTGCTGATCCAGCACTGCCAAGGCCACCACTGACCCATGTCCCCAGGTGCCACATCCACACATCTCTTAAATCCCTCCAGGGATGGTGACTCCACCACTGCCCTGGGGCAGCCTGTGCCAAGGCTGGATAACCCTTTACATGAAGAAATTTTTCCTAATCTCTGATCTAAACCTCCCTTGGCACAAGCTGAGATAATTTTCTTTCGTCCTGTTGTTTCTTCCTTAGGAGAGACCAGCCCCTACCTCACATCCATGAGGAGGAATTCTGTCCCTGGGGAAGGACAAACTGGCCCAAACAGCCCTGCACACCCATGGTGAGGGGAAAGCAGACCTTGGGGAGGCTTGGTCTTTGCAAAAGGGAGCAGGGACACACAACAAAGTGCTGCCAGCAGCGTTTCCCAGTGCTCCCAGGCAGGCTCAGGGGCCCCTGGAGCCCAGCTGCCTCCGTTACCTGGCCCAGCGAGCAGGATTGCTTCCCACAGCCACCACGGGTGGTGGGAGCAAAATTCAAGATGGCAAATGAAAAGAGGGCAGGTTTGGGCCCCTGGGAGCCTTTCTGGAGCTGGAGGCTCTCTAAGCCAGTCCATCTGGAGAAGAGAGAGCCAGGCTCTGCAGGGATAGCCGGAAATAACAGCAATTTATGCAGTTATGTTTCCAGATTTTTTTCCTCTAACTATCAAATAATACCATAAGGAAAAAATAAAAAGAAAAAAAGGAGAAAGGAAATAGAAAAAGCAATATAGGGACCAGAGCTTTTAATCCTCTCTGCGTTCCCAGAGAAATCCAGGGGCTCTTTCCACCCTTTAACTCACTCCTGCTCTCCATTAAAGGCTCCTCCAGTAGACCCAGGGAGAGGAGCCCAAACCATTGTAACCACGTTCTGGGACACCTTTTCCCTGTGCAAACAATCAGATGCAAAACCTGATCCCTGCAGCTTTTGGGGGTGACCACAGTGGCCCTTCTGGGGCAGGTGACATTTGCAGAGCCCCACATGCCTCCAGCCTGGCAGCCCGGGCACAGCAGGAGCTGGTGCTGGGGATCTGTGGGAGCCAAGCACTGCTCCTGGAGCAGCACGGAGCCCTCCCACCCTGGCAGGCCGATGCTCCCCCGGGTCAGACCCGGCATTCCCGGGTGTGTCCATCCCACAGCACCACTGGCAGCTGCAGCTCTGCCCGCTGGGGGTGACAGGAAAGCAGCTTTTACAGAAGGAGGCAAAGGCTCCCGGCTGTGTGCTCACCTCTGAGCCTGGGAATGCCCCAGGCACGCCAGGAGCTCGGGATGTGCTTTGGCTCAGAGCAGAGCCCTGTCCCTCTGCTCTCTGCAGTCACCCATGGCCCAGCCCAGCTGAGGGCTGTGCCCAGGTGCCAGGTCAGATGGCACAGAGGTGCCTGGCTGCCCAGCATCCTGCTTGGAAGGAGAGCACAGGAGAAGAGCAGCTGGGAAGGCAGTGAGCAGAGAGCCCCTGCAGTGCCACACATCTGTTTTCCTTGATTTGGGGAGCAAAGGCCGGGGCAAAGGTGGGCTGCCCAGACCACCCACAGCCCTTGGTGGTGACAGGGAGTGATGAGCCACGAGGGACCTGCCATCCCCTGCAGAGCAGAGCCACAGCCAGGCAGGGCATGCAGAGGGGAGCAGCACAAGCTGCAGCAGGGATGGATTCCTCTGGTGGTGCCTGGCTGCTCCCAACAGCCTGAGGATGGGTGAGGGCCTGGATTGCCTGGACAGCAGGGTTAAATCCAGTAAACAATAAACAGCACAGTCTGCTTTTACTCTAGCACAGCATCTGGAAATGAGGAGAAAAAAACATTTCTGGGTGGATTGAGTGTTCCCATTGCACCTATCAGGTTGGGAATCAGGCAGAAGATGGATAACTGTATCCTCCCACCTGTCAGGCAGAAAATAAACAGTGCTCGGAGAGCTGCTGGGGCTCTTGCCTGTGACACAGATGGACCAGGGTACAGGTCCTCATGCCTCTTCAGAGACCAGTGAGAGTATTAGGTGAATGGAACACCCCAGTGAACGCCTCTTCCTAAGGCTCCCCTCTTGCTGGGCTAAGAGCATGTGGTACCCAACCAGACTGTCCTGATCAGTGAGGAGAGGGGGCCCTGGGAATGATGATTTCCTGCCTCAGCCCTGAATTAAACAGCAAATATTTTTTTCTTTTCTTGGAACAAACTAGGAAGAGAGTTGTGCTGCTTCCAGGAGCGAGCAGAGCCTTTCAGCATGCTCATGCATCAGCTGGACTCGATGCCCAAAGCACGGTGCAGGATTTCTGGCATCACCCAGGCTTGCTGGACGAGCTTCCCGAGGGACAGAGAGCTGGGGTGAGCCAGCCCCTGTCAGCACAGACCCCCCTCGATGGGTGCAGACAGAGGACATGCAGCCCTCACACTGTGCAAACAGAAGAGGATCTCTCTTGGCACTGGAGCTGTTTTCCCTTCCCAGAGTAAAATGCCCAAGTACTTGCTATATTTAGACCCCGGGGTTTTTCAGGAAACACAAAGAAGCTTGTGTGAAGCTCCATATTCACCTCTGGAGATGGCTCCTGGCCTCCTGACTAGGGCTGGCTCCAAAGCCCATCGCTGCATCGGTGCCAACCCCACGTGTCCTTCCTGCCCCACCAGGCCTCCCACAGGCACTGGGGGTCCCTGAAATGCCCTTGGCCCAGGGCGAGCTCTGTGGGCTCTGACCAGCCCCCTTTTCACACGGGGAGAGGCTTAGGAAAGCCGGCAGAGGGCCAGGGCTGCAATGGGAAAGAGCAGCGGTGCCTGCTCCTGCTGCCAGCCAGCCCTGGCAGCCAGGGCTGCAGTGCCGGACGGCAGAGGGCACTGGAGGTGGCAAAGCCATCCCATAAAAAAGGCTTCTCCAGCGTTTAATGCTTTTACCTTGAGAGAAAAAGAAAAAGGTTGCCTTTTTGACTAAGTTAAAGTCTTGCCACCCCTCCTTGGGGTGCCCGGGCTGGGGTTCCCATCCCACCCGCGGCTGCAGGGCAGCTCTCCCTCCCTCCCTGCCTCCCTCGCTTTCCCAGCTGGATGGCTTCCCAGCAAGGAGCAGCAGGAGAAATCTTGGCTCCTGGTGGGGAGAGGCAGCCAGCGGCAGGGAAGGGCGGGGAGGGAAAGCGATGCATTTCCAATGTCGAGCGCACCATCCTCGCAAGCATCCCCGTAATTGCAGCCACATGCTGGCTCCCACAGCCCGAGCCCCGAGCCCCAGATCCCCTTCTCCGCTCCTGGGGCTGCTGTACAGCCCTCCCCGAGCCAGACACGCCTTTCATCTCCTGCTTTAGGCCGAGAGAGAGCTGCACCCGTTCTGCATCACGGACCTGTAAACCCAGCGGGGAATTTCCAACACACCCTTAAGCCACAGAGAAAAATGACGGACCCTGGATTATAGCGGTCCCCAGGCCCTTCTTTCTCTTTCTTTCCCCCCTCTCTCCTCCAACATGAATATTTATCCCCTCGTCTGGGCTGTCTCCTCGCCGGCCGTCGCCATCGGCATTCCTGCAGGAATTCCTCCTTCTCCCGCCACCGAGAGCAGCCCGGGGCCGGGGCGAGGGGGAGGCAGCCCTTTTCATTGCCAATGCCCCATCCTCGATGGAGAGTAAACATTGTTCCTCGCACAAAGGCGGGCATTGTGGCAGCACGGGGGAAGGCGGGCGGGGGGAGATGAAGTGCGGGCTGGAGGAGGGAGGGCACCGCACAGCCCCCTGAGAAGAGGGCGAACGGGATGTGAATATAAATTCTGTAAATATTTTCTTTAAGGTGCTGCATGTAATCCCAGGAAATAGATCCAGTTTCACGGGAGAGTGGGGAGAGCGGGACTGGCTTTGCCACGGGTTTCTCCGCATTGATTGAAAACCTGATGGAGAGCTGGGGGGAGCACCCCAGGCAGCTCGGGAGAGCACCAGAACCTCCCTCTGCCACCGTCCTGCCTTCCCTCCACGCCCAGCCAGCAGGCAGCAGTGCCTTGCCCCTGTGCTGTCCCCACTTGCACTCTTCAGGCTCTTCTCCCCCAGGATAACACCTGGCCAGGATGGTAAAGCAGAGGAAAAGGAGGTTTAAATCCTGCAGCAATGGGTTTAGACTCCATCAGGCCATCACCCTGAGCAGGGACAAGATTCTGAGTTGAGGTGGGGACATGTGGCACCCAAGGGAGGGGTAGGGACAGCTCAGCCTGGCCATGACCCAGTAAGTCAAGCACCAAGCTTGAGATTTGTCTAAAGGGGACAGCCCTGGTGATAGTGTCACATGGCAGCAGCAGCAGCCGTGGGACAGCCCCACCATTCCCCTTCCTGCCCAGGAGCTGCTGTGCCCATTCCTCACCCAGCTGGGCCAGCTGCCCTGTGCCAGGGAGGGGACAGGAGCTGGGATGCCTGGGGCTGGCACTGCTGGCCATGCCAGAGGGGATGCTGCTGCCTGCCCCCCTGGATGGGGCAGGGGCTTTCCCAGCCCTCCCACAGATCTGCTCCGGGAGGATGAGCCTTTACCCCGTTCCAGTCGGATGAGCCATTGAGTCTCCTTCAGAAAAGGATTACCAAAACATCCAATTATGCTTTCCTTTCTGCCTGTCTCCCCTCCTTTGATGGTCTTTGTCATTGTATGAAACAACTGTGTCCAGATTTCAGGCTTTCCATGGACACTTCCCTTAATGGTGATTCTCCACATGCCCAGGTCCATCCCAGGAGCCCCATTTACCCTCCTGCAGGCACCGCTGCTCTCCCCACCCCACAACCCCCTTGCTTTAGGGCTCTGAGCAAAGCACCCACTGCTGGGCAGGAGCCAGGACCATCTCTGCATCCCATCCCTCCTGTGGGAGCTCATCCACATCCTCAGTTCAGGCCTCTGGAGCAGAGGACCTCGCAATGCTTTTGGTTATCCCACATCATGCCCCCACAAAAGGCAGAGGCTGGGAGGCAACCATGCTCCACCTGCTCCCTGAGCCATGTGCTAGCACAGAAACCCCGATTCCAAGGCATTCCTAGGAATTCAACAGTGACTCTCTATAGTTATTATTATCCCCTTGCTCACAGGGGATCCCTGCCACCGCCAGCTGGTCCCCCATGGCCCCAGGGGAATGAATGCATGCCATGGCCACAGTCCCCTTTCACCAGGGGCACCGTGAAATGTGACATTGGTGGTGGGGCAGTGGGGAGGTCAGAAGTAAACCCGCATTGCAGAAGAGATTAGAGCGGTTCAGGGCGGGCTGCAGGGGGCTGGCCAGGGGTGTGCCTCACCCTTTCACTGCCAGGAGTGTCCCTGCACACTTACTTCATTCCTCTGTCCCAGTTCCTGTTGCTGGCTCATATCTGAGAGGTGACGTGGGGCTCGCCAGGCCTTTGATCTGCTCCAGCACAGCTGTTCCCAGACCTTTATGTAAGGGACAAGAAATGTGACTGAAATAACCGACAGAGTGAACAGAAGCAAGTGTGAAAGGCTATAAATAAATATGACACAATAGCTGTGGTCACTGCTAAATAGGTTTTAAATTGAATTGATGGTATAAATAGAGTGGAAAGCAAAGATGCCACCAGCAGGTGACATGGATTTGAGGTGGGGAGCGACCAGGGTGATGCAAGCGCAAACACATGGAGGCCCCACGTGTTCTCGCTGCCCTGCTCCAGCCTTGCTGTCTGTCAGCCATGGGAATGGTTGTTTTGCCCTCTCCTGCTTTACAGGGGATGTTGAGCCACAGCCAGTACCCAGCAGTGAGTCCTGCTGAGGCCAGAGTGCCCCTGAGAGGGGAGAGGGCCACAGTGGTATGGGGAAAAGCCAGTGGGACCAGAGGCTTCTCCTTCCTTACCTCCCCTTGGCCATGCTGGACCTGGATGATCCAGGCAGGGTGGGATGTGCCAGCCCAGCCCTGGAGGTACATGAAGAAGGTTGAGCCCCTTTGAGGGATGTAGAAGCTTGGGCCCCTCTCCCAGAGCCCCCTTGGACAGCTGACAGCCTCACATGTGGCCTCCACGCAGCCATTAAATGGAGTTTACATTTCACTTTCAGTGTTTAAAATCTTTTCTCCCTTTCCTCTCTCTTCTTTCCCCAGCAGATGTGTTATCCCTCGCTCCAGCAGGTCCTGGCCCTTCATCGGGCTGCAACACTTGGCAACAAGAGCTGTACCTGTATTGACTCCCTTGCTGGCTGATGCAGAAGCCTTGTGAGCTCCTTAAACCAGCCATTTTGCACCCATCCCCCGAATTCCAGAGGCACAAATGCTCTGGACACCTCAATTCCAAACCCATATGAGAGTGCAAGGGCTGCTTCTGGTGTAAGCATTGCAGTTCCCACGTAAGCAGGGCACAATCCCATGTGCTTGGCCACACAAACAGACCAAGGAGCAGAGCCAGGGACCTGCCCCCCCTTGGCTGACCTTACTTTTCTGGGCACAGCCATTCAGCAATACCCCAGCGACGCTCAGCAAGTGCTGAGCACTGAGATCAGCCATGGGAGATCCTGGTGGGGACAGTGATGTCCTGCTGTCCAAACCACAAAGGGGCTCACACTGCCAACCTCCAGCAGTGCCAGCACAGGATGCTGCCAGCTCCACAATGCTCAGCAGCACGTGGGAGGACATCCCATCCATGGCTGCTGGGGCAGAGACCTCTTCTGATTTCATCCATGGATGATTTGCCCAGCTCAGATTCACAGCAATCCTGACAAACTGGAAAACTTCCCCACTCTTTTCTCCCTTTTTCCCACTTTCCTTGCTGTGGGTCCAAACCAATCTCTCTCCCAGTTAGTATTTTGGGCAAACACCCCCCTTTGGTAGAGAACTCCTGGCTGGGTTCAGCTCCATGCAGGGGGGAACGTGTGGGAAGGGGCGAGGGGCTGCAGATCAGGGCTGATATGGGCTGGCATTTTGGCAGAATTTTCTAGGACAGTTTGTACAGTGCCTTCCCCATACAATGGTTGTGTCTAGCCACCGCGCTGCAGCTCTCATTTCCATGAGCAAGGAATTCAACCGAAAAGTAAACAGGAAAAAACGTTACATCTCACAGTTTATAAATATATACGGAATTATTTAGGCAGTCAGGCCAATTTGCACAGATGCCGCATATATGCTGTGACAGATCTCTGTGTTGTTTTGGAGCCACCCCTTGTGAATGGGAAACAGGGCTGGTTTCTTGCCATGTCTGCATGAAATATCGGTATCCTCCTGCAAGCTGGCTGCCAGCAGCGAGTGCTCCGGCTCTTGGGAACAGCTCTGTGAGCTGATCTGAGCTATTTGCACGTAGTGCTCACAGACTCGAGCCCCCACGTTTCCAACTTGGGCTGCACAAGGCCTTGGGAAGAGGCAGGGGAGTTTTTCCTGGGGGTTGCATTGGGGATTTCAGCCTGGGATCCGATGGGACAAACCGTGCTTTGGTGGGATGGGGGCAGGACTGCCCTGGCACAGACATCTCCGTGAGGGTGAGTCAGCATTCTGGAGTCCCAGTTCCCTGTGTCTGACAGGCTGGAGCCACGGCTTCCCAGGGCCTGGGGGCAGAGATGGGCACAGGCAGGGCAGAATTGCCTCCAACTCCACGCTGCCCAGGGGAACAAGGGACCTCAGCCCTCATCCCATCAACTCCCACCACAGGGAGCGTTCCACTGTGCCCCGAACCTGGAGCCACAGCTCAGATCAAAATTATGGGAGTGGGCTTTTCCACTTCCTCCCCCTCTCACAGCCAGCCTGAGCCCAGAGGTTTATTCAACCTGACAGGCGAGTGACTTGAGCCTTGGAAGCGATGTCTTAATTGCAGGACATCCTCCGTGGTGTTTTCTGGCCATGGCCAGTAAAAGAAACTTCTCTTTGCCGTCCTCCCTCTGCCCCCCCAGCACCACTGAGCCGTGCCGAGCCACGAGAGCTGCTCAGACAGTGGGGATATTGTTTTGGCCATTGCCTGAATGGCCCAGCCTCCTCAGCTGTAAAATTACCTAGAGGATAACTAAACAAATCCCAGACAAACACTTCTTTAAAGGCACTGCTTACTTTGCAGCAGCAATTTCCCCCTGCCCGCCACATGTGCTCATGCTGGGTTTTCTTTTCCTCCTTCTCTCAAGGGTGACACACTTGCAATGCTCTTGCAGGGCATTGGATGGGGAAGAAGGGACATGAGGGGACATGGGGGATGCCATGGGCTCTTCAGGACCAGGCTCTGCTCAGTCCAAACCCAGGAGATGGAGACCTTGCAATGCCAAGGCATCCCAAGCAAACAGGGAGGCAGAGAGCAGCTCCTTGGGCTGGTCCATGTTGGAGCTGGGATGGGGATGGTGTTTCTAAGGGTTCAGCTCTGACCCATTGCCTGCAGGACCTGGGGTTTTTCCCAAAGGAATACTGGTCCAAAGTCCACTGAAGCCAGTGGAAAAGTTGTCCCAGACTCCAGCACCATGCATGGCCCAAGGAGGTTGCTGAGCCCCTGGGGACAAACCCAAGAGTTAAGGGATGATAAAACCCCTCTGGATTGTACTGGTTAAACAGGGAGGTCAGGACAGGTCCCCTCTGGGAGGTTTTGCTGCTTTCCAACTATCCCTTATAAATAGGAGAAAACTTCTGGCCAAATCCTCCTTCAGAGTCAATCTAAGCATTTCCTGAGTCGGTGTTGATTTCACAGATTAAAGCTGGTCAAAAGCAACCTGGTTGCAATCCAGACAGCATTAATTTTAAGAAAAAGACCTTGAGGAATTTCCTTTGAGTTTGTTCTGATGGTAGGGGCTGCGCTCTTCCCACCCAGAACCTTGTTTGCTTTTGGAATACGTGCGATAAACACATGAACATTGAGCCCCAGCTACAAGCAGGAAGGCTGCCTTCTGCTGAAAAGACTTTTTTTTTTTTCTTTTTTTGGTAAAAATATGGGTTACTAGTTAAGCTGAGGTTATGCCTTTAATTTCAGGTCCACCACTAACCCAAAGCATTACAACTGCACCCAAGTTTCCATGTTCATGAGGGCTGCAGTAAAAGCCTGGGTTTTGGCATGGGGAAGCAAGAGAGGAATTTAGGATCAAAAATCCCACTGATCCCATAATTAAGGGATGTTAAATAAATCCCTCTGTATTCCTGCAGCCTGTCACAATGAGACTTTCCTTTCTGTTGTAGTTGACCCATTCAGAGAGCTCTTGCAAAGACAGAGGTGGAAACCTAAAACACAGCACCACAGCGTGTGCTCTGGAAATATGCACAGCCCAACTGAGGCACATCCCAAATTTTGGCAGATTCCTAAGATCAGGAAATTCCTTGAGAGTTCGGGAAATTCTCCAAGACTGAACCCAAGCTATTTCACTTGCAGAAGATATCAAGTTCTCCTCCTCCTCCTCTTTTTTTTTGTTTGTTGGTGATGGGTCAGTGGGACCTTGGCGAGCGCACGTTGCTGGACAGTGAGACGAGGATTAGCAAACCCAAGCGCAGATGCAGGGCTGCAGGAACAGCTGCTTGCAAAGGGAAGAGGGTGAAGCCAAGTATCAGCCATGAGCTCCAAGCAGGTCTGGAAGGAGCCCAAGCTGGTATCAGTTACTCTTTCTTCCCTGTGCATAAATAACCACCTGTTATTTATGGCCATTCTCATCGCACCCGCGTGCCTGCAGTGTCGCCTCAGGGGATGGGGCAGAGCTGGCTGCAGCAACAGGACATGAAGGGCCCCTCTTTGAACCCAAAAATAACTGCCACTCATCCCCTTGCCTCAAGAGATGTGGATGATGGCAGGGTTTCAGCCCAGCTGTCCCACATTTGGTATATCCAGAGTCAACCAGTGCTTGGGGACATGAAGGAGGCGTGCTGCCCATGGCTTGGAAGAAGCAGGTCATGGCCACAGCCAAGAAAAAGCAGGGCTGAGATATGGGAAAACTTCCTGCTGTCCCAGGACCCCATCTCCAGGCAAAATGGCCATGGCTAGGCAAAAATAGGCACAAAATAGAGAACGAGATGTGCAGGATAACTTATCCCGGTTGGCTGCTCTCCATCAGTCACCACAGAAACACTCACTGGCCACTGGGACAATCCTCATCCAAGGGGAGGTGCTGTGGGCACATCCTGGGAAGTTCTGTGTGGCTTGTGCCTCTAAAATGCAGGAGATGGGGGAGAGGGGACAAACCTCAGGCTGCTTCTTCACAGAGCCCTGCAGCAGCCTCTGCCCTTGGCCATCACCCCTGTGGGCCCACCAGGTACAGGGAAACCTGTATCCACTGCTGTCCCTCATGTCCCTCTCTCCTGCCGAAGTCACCCCAGCAGACCTGGCTTGCTGTCCTTCCCTTGCCTGCACAAACCAGGTGCCCATGGGTGAATTAAAAAAAAAAAAAATCACCTAGGAAGTTTGTTTGTATTATTGCCTTTCAATATTCCTAACATCCCAAAGCAAAAGTATTTTCTTTCTGCTCCTGTGGTGCTTTTCTTCCACTGTGTGCAGCAGTGAGGTCACTGAGCAGAAGTTTTGTGACTCAGTTGCTGGGTGGCTGCCATCATCCTGTTCCCAGGAAAGGCAGAAGGTGACTCAGCTGGACATACAGCTAAGGAAGAATATGGATCTTCCTAAAATCCAAAGGCACAGCTCTGCAAAGATCAGGCTGAGCCATGCAGAAGCAATCAAACATATCAGCTGGTTTGGGCTGGAAGGCACCTTAAAGATCATCTAAACAGTTCTGGGGTGTTTCTTTAACCCAAAAGCAGTGAGATTGTTTCTGGCACCAGGGACAGTCCCTAGAGGACGTTGACACAGGAGCCCTGAAGCCACACAGTTCCCAAAGCCAGGGCTCCTCTGGCCCTGCAGACAGCACAGTCTGTGGGATAATGTGACACTGCTGAGGATGAGCTGGCACCACCCCTCTCCCAGATCCACGGCCTGGCATCTCAGACCCCTCTTCTCATGGCTGATCCTCTGTGAGGGCACCAGGGACCCCCATGGTCTCAGCCAGGCCGAGCAAGCCCATGACCTGCTGCCAGAGCCCTCTCCAGCAAAGCCAGGATGGACAGGAGTCTCCAGGATGGACAGGAATTGCCTTGCAAGGACTCCTCCTGGCAGAGCTCCTCAGCTGCAGAGTCCCTTCCCTCACAGCACATGGCTGCAGCTCTGTCCTGCCAGCACAATCTGTGCCTGACACAGCCTCAGGCCTGCACTCCAAAGGCATTTTCCTCTCCTACCACTTTCCTTTGGCTTCAGGGATATCCTTTCAGATAGACAGGAGCTGACTAACTTTTTTCTTGCCCTAGGGATCCCTCCCAGATCTTTACCTGCCCACAGAGCAACCTTTTCTCTCATACCCTGGATACCCTGGAAACAAAACCCCTACTCCTCCCTAGCCCTGGCACCAGCCTTCTATAGCATTCCCAGGCTCCTGCTCAGCTGAGATCAGGGCTGCTCCTCCTTGGGGCTCCCAGGGCCAGCTACCCCATCACCACAGCGTCCCAGAGCCCCACCGTCACCATGCTGGGGTTTACTGGCAGGATGTCATCTCCTCCTTTCTTCAGTCTTCATCCTCTTCATCCTGCTGAATCCTGCTCCTGCTCCATCACCATGGCTGCTGCCTGTTAATGCTCTCATCCCTGGAGTCCTGGCAAAGCTGGGAAAAGTTTTTTAAACACATCACCTCCTGCCTGCCCCTCATCCTTGCTAAATCTCCCACTGCCAGTCTCCCTGCACATTTTCCTGCAGGAAAGACGCTAATGGATATATAAATAAAGCAACCTGTGTATTCTTTTCCCTGCTCAGAGCTTGGATAACCTGTGGTTGACCCCTCCTAGTCCTCCCTAAACCACAAGCCCAGTATGTGCTGCCGCTGCCGCTCTGGCATTTTTATGAATGGCCGTGAGCCCGGGGAAGAGACGTGAGCCTGGATTTGGAGCAGCTCCATCCCTTCCACCGCAGCGCTAATCTTGACAAACGATCAGCGTGTGCCTTCCAAAGCGCAGATAAGGCTGGCTGGCCACTTCAAGTCACTCTGCTTTCCCACGAAGAAAGGGATTTTGTTCTCAGCCCCCTTCCTCCGGAGCCTGGGCAAGCCCAGGTGCCCCCAGCCCGCGGTTTGGGGGACACACTCTGCAATCACAGCCCTGGGAATGCAGCCAGGGGCTAGCTCAGAACAAAGCCTTGGCAACCTCCAAACAAGGCAAATGTTGTGACCTTGCCTGGGTTTCTGATGGACCAGGGATGCCTCCTGCCTGCACACCTGCATCCCCTGCCCGTTGAAACCAATGGGAGAAGTGGTCCATGCCTGGCAAGGAGCAGGGATGTGGCAAAAATATGTGCTGGGGGCCAAAAAGATCTTCCAGTCCTGTAGCTGAATCATGAGCATGGTGGACTTCCTTGAGCACAGCTGTAGCTGGGAACTGGATCACCTGCAGAAGCACTGTTCTGCTTGAACTGGTACCCCACTGCACTGCTGTGGCCTTTGGGACATGCCTCCTGCCTGACAGTTTGGGCAACACAGTGTCCCCACCCCTCCCCAGGGCTGGGGAAGCAGTGTGGGATAGCTGTGGGAGCTTCCCAGGGATTATGACGTGGGAGAATGAGCCCTGAGTGGGTCCTGATGGATGTGCACCTGGGAAATCCAGGCTGTCCAGAAAGTTCCCTCTGTCACACAGACACAGACAAGCTGCCAAGAGAAAAGGCCTCTGTGAGTGCCAATTCAAGGAATGCCTTTGATCCAGTGGGAATCACTAGGGAGAAACTCTGCCTCTAAATAGAGCTGCTCTCTTGCCTTGCCACTTTGGGAAATGAATTTGTACTTGGAAAAAACTCAGGCTGGGAGAGCTCTTGGGAAGCCATCCAATCCATTTCCCTACCCCAAATTGGTCCTGACAGGTTTTTTTTTTTTTTTATCTAACCTTTCCTTTAAAATCTCCAGATGGCTCAATACAGTCTCCTCCAGGGCTATATTATTTTTACTAGCAGATACTGTTTTATTATTAATATTCAGCTGAAATTTCCCTTGCTGCAATCTGCTCCTATCCCATGGCAACAGAGAGAGCAACTGCCCTCTTATTGCCCAGCATGCTGGGGGGTTTTCCACCCTGGTTCCTATTTGAAGCTCAGCATTAGGGTGGGCAAGGCTGGTCCTGACCAAGATCAGGCTGAGTTGCAGAGTTCCTGGGCTGTGCTATCACTTTTGCTGTCTCTGTGGCACAGGAGCACACACCCACCCCTGTGCAGGCTCCAAACCTCATACCCAGATGGGAACAGGAGGTCAGGGGCTGCTGGCTTGTTGACCCATGAAGGGAGGCAATTACTCAGCTGATGAGGCCATGCAAGTGTTAATTAAAAAGCATGGGAAGCAGACCAGGTCACTGTTTGGTGCCATCCGCTCGTGAAATTAGCCTCGTGGTGGTTCCCCCAGCCCTCCCCGGGAGCTGGAGCAGGGGAGCCGCTGCCCGTGGTGCCTCTGCTCTTGCTCTCATCTCTTCCTGCTCAGCTCCTTTTTCTGGGTGCCTCCTGTGTCCTGCATGATGCTTCTGCTGGAAGGGAAAAACTTCTGCCTATTCATTTCTGGACTGGCTTGGAGCAGGAGTGAGAGGTGTAACCAAAAATAATCAGCTCCTGGCAGTCCAAGTGGAGAAGGAAGCTCCCTAGGCACATGGTGAGCCATTGTAGGATGTGTTCATATGGAATGACTGATGGACACAACCCTCCTGGTTAGGCACCCCTGTGGGTAGGGACTTCCCAGCATCCAGATTTGAGCAACAGCAGCAGCTCTGATCTGATCCCCTTTACTCTCCAGGTGAAGCCAAGAGAGAAAGCAGAGCTTTCCTCTGGGAAGCACCAAGGGCTGGTGTTCCCTGACCAGAGAGCAGCTCTGCAGAGCCTTTTGGCAGCAGTTCAGTGTGGCAAAGGCCTTCCACTCTGCTGGAGAGCTCAGTGCTCAGCATGTGCTTCACAGCTCTGGGAGATGGGGCTTGGCGTCTTCTCCATCAGCCCTGGGACAGGCCCATGTTGGGAGGATGCCCTGGGAGAAAGGAGTCTCCCGTTTTCTCCACATGAGACCTCTCCAAAGCCAGGTTGCCATGCCAGGCTCCTCATGGGCACCCTCCTGTGCCTGGCCAGGGCTTGCAGTGTGGTGGGGACTGGCAGAAGCACAGCTGAGCACCAGAGAGTTCAACCTGAGCTGCTCCCTGATAAGAGCAACTTCACAAATGCCAGTTTCCTGCTGCTCTGTGTCTCATGGCTGGATTAGCTCACAGCTAATAAGGCACATGAGAGTTTTCCCTATGATTTGGGGCACACATAATGGCTCTTTCCTGTATGGACTCCTTGATGTCTTACAAAAGAGTGGATGATGAATCCATTTCCTCAGTTGGGACCTGAGTTTAGCGTTCTGTTGTCTACTCAGATGTCTTTTTTCATAAACAATTAAACAATAGAACAAGAAAATGGGATTCAGTGTCTCTGAGGATCTGCCTCACTCTGAAATCTGGCAGAAAGGGACCTGGTTCTTCAAAGGTGGGTTTGGACAGACAGACAGACACACCCACCCAAGAGCAATGGCTCCCACCTCCCTCCCTTTCCCAGCCAAGCTGGTGAGAATGAACGAGCGCTTTTAACTCAGGCCCGTTGTACCCATTCAGCACAGCACAGGCTCCAAGGCTGGGGCCAAGGGCTCTTTCTGAAGCCGTGCAACACCAGATGTTTTTTTCCGGAGGCCTC
The DNA here is from genome assembly GCF_017590135.1 of Pyrgilauda ruficollis. NCBI lineage: Eukaryota > Metazoa > Chordata > Aves > Passeriformes > Passeridae > Pyrgilauda > Pyrgilauda ruficollis. Next base: position 3,720,550 of record NW_024526155.1, on the reverse strand, counting down.
AGACACACACGTGCAGCATGCTGTTATTAGAACTGGCTCACACTCCCTGCGCACAGGGAAAAAAAATTAAGGCCGCGCTCAACTTCGTTCTCCACTTTGGCATCCAGCATTAAACCAGGCAGGCTCGGTCAGCTTTTGTTTGTTTTTATAGAATTGCTTGTGGACCGTCCCTCCTGCAGCATCCCAGTGGAGCAGAACAATTGAGTGCACCAGCTGGATGAGGATTGCTTCATGTGCTGCCAAATGTACCACCACAAACCACGCTGCAGCACCTCTGGGGTGCAGCCTGACAGCCCGTGGCAGCTCAGCAACACCCTGCAGCAGCTTGAACCAAGAGGATGCACTGCTTCAGTGCTCAGGCTTCCTCCTCTTGGTTTTCTGCCTGGTCTGTCCAGCGTGCCTCTTCCAGCTTGGCCTTCTGATGGATTTTTCTTCTCCTGATAAAGTTTCCGTACTCACCTCAGACCGAGCCAAAGACTCCTTTTAACTGAAAAAAGGCCGTTTGTCTCAGTATCTTATCATCTCTGTCTCAGCCCAAGCCTTGATGCCTCCTTCCCCCAGCAGCAGGTTTCACTCCTTCATTTGGAATTTCACACAGCCACCTCTTGTTTTCCTCCAAGAGTTTTGGAGAAGCATGGCACATCTTGTCATGGTGCTTCCCTGGCTTCTGCCAGTCAAGATAGGACTCCCATCAAAAAACCACTGGTGAGGTTTTGGTGGGATGCTCAAGGGTGTAACTGTCTGCACATATCACAAAATTTCCTGCTCCCTTGCACGGCTTCACCTCTGCAAGGTTTCAATATGACCTTCATTAGGTAGCACTAGGGATGTTACCCTCTCCCAAAATGCCCAGTGCCCCAGGGGAAGGTCCTTTTCCCCCTACCAACAGCCGTGGTTCACACAAAGGGTTAATGGTGTGGAGCCTGGGCAGGGCTGGCAGGGCAGGGCAGGGTGCTCAGGCTGCTCCCTGTAGTGGGTTACCCGTGGGTGGGGGCATTGGGGTGCAGGATAGCAGGGATCTCTGCAGGGCAGGATGGCAAGGAGACACAAACATGACTTCCAGAGCCATGAAAGATGAAATGTGCTTGGCTATGGGGGATCCAGGGGTCTGCAGAGAAAGGCAAGGGATTCCCCTCTCTCCTGGAGCCTGCATCCAAAGCCAATATCGGGGGAGGGCTCCAAAATAGCACCACTTCCCTCTCCCCCTCCCTGCAGGTGCTGGGTTCGCTGGGGAATGCTCGATGCACCAGGCTGGTGCCAGCCGTATGATTGACAGCTGCCAATCTCCAGCAGCACAGACGTCCTCGGGGGCAGAGTTAGGGTCGCTTCAGCCTTTCTCTCGCTTGTGCTCCGGGATGAAGCAGGGCAGAGCTGGGGACTGGGGGGAACCAGAAGCCACAGGGCTCCAGACCCCGCTGCACCTGCTACCCCGTGGGGGCAAACTCCCAGTGCGCAGGGAGGGGGCATCGGGAGAAGGGGGGAAGAGGGGGCCGGGGTCGGGAGAGGCTGCGAGCCCCTTGCAGCCCCCGCCGGGGTCGGCAGCGCGCTCCGCCCGGGCTGCACGGGGGAGAATGGGGGTCGGGGGGCTTCGCTTTGTCTCCCCGCCCGCGGGGCCGGGGTCGGCGGCCGTGGGAGGGCGGGAGGAGGAGCGCGGCCCGCCCCCGCCGCCGCCCTACAAAAGGGGACGGGCGGGCGGCGGAGCGGCGTGTGCCGCCGGGCCGGGCCGGGCAGGGCTGGGGACAAGGACAGGGACAGGCAGGGCAGGGGCCGGGCAGGGCGCAGCGGGCGGCGCTCCGCTCCCCTCCCCTCCGCAGCGTTGTCCCGGCACGGGCCCGCGGCCGCCCTGTCCCATCCCGTCCTGTCGCATCCCATCCCGTCCTATCCTATCCCGTCCCATCCCTCTCCACCGCCGCCGGGACCATGCGGCGGGCGCGGGCGCTGCGCCGCCGCGGAGCGCTGCTCGCCTGCCTCTCCTTGGGGACGCTGCTGGCCCTCGCCGACGCCAAGGGTGCCTTCTACCCCCCCGCCGCCCCCCTGCCCTTCGGCGGCAGGTACAGCCTCTACACGGCCGGCTCCAGCCCGCAGCTCGGCCCCGGCAAGCCCGTGGGCAAGCACAAGTAAGCCACCCCCGGCCGCGGCCGCGCAACCCGTCCGGAGCGCACCGGGAGCGCCCGGGCACCGAGCCGATCTCCGTCGGGCATCCTTTACCGGGAACAGAGCGCGGCCATGGGCACCGGCCGCGCGTCTGGGCTCTGCGGGCAGCATCCCCCGGGGACGGGCTGCCGCGGTACCCAAACCCCGGTGCCGACCATGTGAACCTTCCCCAGGGCTCGCCCGCGGGCATCCCTGCCTGGGCGGCAGTCCCCGAGTACCGGCCGCGGCATCACTTGCTCCCTATCATCGGCCAGGTACTGAGCAAGGGCTCGCAGCGCAGCAGTGTCCGAATGTCTCAGTGCCCCCCTCCATCTAGAGGAGGCTTCGGGAGTTGTATTTCCAGCAGGGAACGGGCTGCGTGCGGTGGGGACACGTGTGCTGCGGGACGGGGCCGGGGGAGATGGGGACGGAGGTGCCCGTGTGTGGTTTTGGGGTAGGTGCATGTACCTGCGCTGCGTGGCATCGGCGCGGAGGAGCAGGGGGTGGTGATGTGCGACAGGGGAGGATGGCAGTGCACAGACCTACGTGTGGAAACAGCTTGGTTTGGGGGGAATTGCTTGTAAAATGCATGCATGCTGGAGTTTAAATACGTTTTCAAGAAACCTGGAAAGCTCAGGCAGTGAGGAATGTGGGTTTTACACAAACTGTAGACTTTTTCCGTTCAGTTGCATAAGCGCTGTTACACTGGGGGCGGAGAGGGGGGTGTTGCTTCCCTCTCTGCTTGTTTGCTAGGGCAGTTTCTGCCGGGTTCCTTTGAAAGAGGGAGGATGTGGGCTTACAAACAAGCTGAAATGAACAAAGTAACACTAGGGATGAACAATACTGGCAGTGCCAGTGAGAGCTTTCAAAAACCCATAACATTTTCCAGCTGCTCACTCTAAAAACATCAGGCTGAAGCTATAAAACTGCATGCCACAGGTGTCTGAGAAGGGAAGGGGTTCTGAGGGGGAGAGTGAGCCAGAACCACACTAACCCGAGCAGTCAGGGTAGGCAGGGTTTACTAGCAGTGGCTAGTAGATCTGCCTGCATTGGCTGCTAGCTAACTTAGAGGCAGCTGGTGGTGTTTGTAAGCAGGTCTGGATTTATGGATAGATGGTGATCCTAAATTTCCACATATGCACATGAACTCCCTTGCCTCCAGCTGAGAAAAGTGGCTGGCCTTCCTTCCCTGTGGTCCTGTGCACGGATGAATGACTAAGAGGAGCAGGAGCAGGGAGCAGCACAGAGCTCTGCTCATGCTCTGAGCCTGGCAGCCCCTTGCCAGGGCAGAGCTGCTCAGGTCTGGGCAGGTTGGAAATGCCAGTGGTATGCCCATCCCAGGGGTCAGAGAGGGCCCTCGGTGAGGGGCTGGGGTGGATGTGCTGCTGCAGCTCCTGGCGGGAGCAAGTGGGATGTGCTGGGGGTGTGGGATCAGGGGATTCCTGCTGGAAGGGAGCAGAGAGAGGCTTGGAGGAAGAATGGCCCTGCTCACACCTTGCTGCTTCACAGAGAGAGCTGCTGCCCCGGGTGGGCTGTTGGAGGTTGTGTAGCCTCTGCATGGGGGCTCTGGGAGGCAGCTGGGGCTGCTGCAGGTCAGCTGCCTGGTCACAGGCTGGGATGCAGTCAGAGTTCCCTGGCATGGCCATCTCATGGCCTGTGGAGAGCAGCCTCGGGGCTGAGCACAGAAACGAGCTGCAGGGCCTCATCCCAGCTCCCATGGGCTTGCTGTGAGGGTCTGGATGATGTTGAGACACTTCTTGGCAAGTGGAGGTACAGGAAAGGGACTGTGACTGTCAGGATGGAGCAGAGGGGTTTGGTAAGAAGGGCTGTGGTGTCTCCTGTTTGAGTGAGTGTGTGTGCATGCACAGCCCTCCCCCAGCCTCCCCAATATGTCAGGGGCCAGAGCAGCAGGACTTTGGCTCGCCCTGAGTGGGGAAAGGTCGATGAAGGAGGGACAAGCACTGATGGCAAACAGGTGAAGACAAAGTGTGTTCCCTACCCATCCATACCAAGCCCCCAGCTGGCACAGGGGCAGCCATGTCCTCCCGCCTCACTGAGCACCTCTCTGCACCTGCAGCTTGCGCTGGCCCATCTGCTCCATCCCGCTGACCTCCTGCCTCAGCTCTGCTCTGCTCCGTGGGCCTGTGCCCTCCTCTCCTCCCGCTCTGCCGTCTGCCACATCCCCCTGCCTTTAATCCCTGCCTCCTCACACATCCCTGCTGTCTGCCCCTGTGGACCAAGTCCATCTGCTCCTGCCAGCAGCCCTGCCTTCAGCTGGAGCAGCCTTGGCCTCCATCTGTCCTACAGCAGTCCTGCATCCTTCCCACATGCTGCCTTCCTCCCAGCCAGCTTATCCTCAGTGCCTGGCTGTGCTGCTTGGCTCAGGAAAGCTGACTGGTACCTGTGGCACCCAGCTGCAGGGGGATGGCAGGAGGGAAGAAGCTCTCAGTACTCACTGTCCCAGAGATCTGAGGGGGTTTCCAGCCTCCATCACAGATCTGCTCTGTGTCCCTGCCTCCATGATGGGGGGACCCACGGTGCTGCAGCCCTGCAGAGCAGCATCTCTGTGCCTTGTCTGTGGCAGAGCAGCATCTCTGTGCCTTGTCTGTGGCAGCACCCACAGCAAGGGCTGAAGGCTTTGGCTTGGCCCCGGCACTGGCAGCACTCCAGGAGCTGCAGCAGGACAGACCACCCTGCCAGGCACTGCTGGAGCTATTTCTGGGATCCTATTCCTACAACTGCTGCTGCTGGGATTCTGATTGTCCTCACAGTCCATGCTGTGCTGAGCACAGCCCAGCTCTGGAGACACCACCAGCACTGGTGACAGCATGGCTGTGACTGACACTCCTGCAGCATGGTTGTGATGCCCCTCCCCAGCATCTGCTGGGGGGCTGTTCCAGCTCCTGCCCCCCGAGCTCGCTGGCAGTGTCTGGCAGTGCAGGCACTGCTGTCTGCTGGACAGGGGTGACAGTGTCTCTCTGTGTTTCCCCAGGAGCTACTGTGCCTACGTGGTGCAGCGCAACGTGACGTGCACGCTGCAGGACGGGGCCGAGAGCTACGTCAAGGCTGAGTACCACAAGTGCAGCTGGGGACCCAAGTGCCCAGGGAAAGTGCTGTGAGTATGGGGGACACTGGGGCATGGCTCCCTTCCCCTCCCAAAGAGCTTTATCACCTTTCTGACCATGACCCCCACTTTCCAGAGGGCAGTGAAAGGGGCTGAAGGGCTTTTCCTGGACATGGCAGTCAGTGACAGGGCAGTGGTGTTGGGAGGAGGCAAGGTGGGATCTGTCAGGAGGGAGAGGGAGCTCTATCCCTCCTCAGAAACTGTCAGGGGAGGTTTAGATTGGATGTCAGAAGAAGGTTTTCATCCAGATGTCAGCTGAGCACTGGAAAAGGCTCCCCAGGGAAGTTGGTCATGGCACCAAGCCTGACAGAGTGGAAGAAGCATTTGGACAATGCTCTCGGGCACATGGTGTGATTTTTGGGGATGTTCTGTGCATTTGCAGGGCACAATGATCCTTATGGGTCTGTTCAAACTCAGGATATTCAATGATTCAGAAATAGATGTGTAAATCATGGGAAGTGGGGAGGTGCCTGTGCAGGTGTGTAGGAAAGCAGTTTGTCACAGACCTGCAATGTGGCACAATGATGGCAGCTCTGTGAGAACCTGGCTGAGAGGATGAGGACATGGAGCCTGTGGCTGGGGATGGCTCAGTGCTTCCTGCTCCAGGACAATAGTTACAAAACTCTGCCACCTCGTCAGTGCTGGAGGGAAACACTTTACTGTGCCACAGCTGGAGCCGCCGCTGGTGCAGGGGCTTTGTGCTTCACCACCCTCCAGGGATGCTGCTCCATGTGGAAAAGCTCCTCTCCTGCATCCTCCCCAGGCTGGAGGAGTGGAGCAGAGCTGAGCACAGAGGAAAACTGGGATGAGAGAAGTTTTTGTCAGAGCCTAGTACCCATCCTGTGGCAGCTGGCTGGGACTCTCCGTGCCCCGTGGTGCTGTGGGCCCTGCTTGCATTCTCTCCTGGCAGAGATGGCAGCTGGACCCACTCACTCACTTGTTCTTCCCATCACAAGTGGTTTAGCAGCATTTGGGGACTTCAGGACATCCTGCAGCTGCTGGTACCCATGGAGGAGATCTCCAAAGCCTCTCCCATCTCCATGATGCCCTCTGTTTGTCTCCTTCAAACAAAACCAGGGTGAAACCAGGGTGTTTTCTGAGAGCAGATGACCCACAGCTGAATTTTCTGCAGAGCCTCAGATGCTGCATCCATGGACAACAGGGAAACATGGATTTTCAACCTGCTGGGGCCATCAGTGAATGTTTGTGCAGCTGGCTGCAAATACTTCCCCTTGCTGCTGTTTGGAGCAGGGGTCGAAAGATTTGGAGGTGCCCAAGGCTTTGAGCTGCTCTGCAGAGGCTGGGATGACACAGAGGAGGTGCTGGGATGACACAGAGAAGGTGCTCTGCCTTGTGGATGCCACCCTCCTCCTTTCTTCACCCCCTGACAGTGGCTGGAGCAGCGATCTCCCATGGTACATCCAGGCAGGTTTCTACACTCTACAACAGAAGGAAAGATCATTGAAACTCAGCAGCATCTGTGAAGAGGAGTAACAAGAAGAGCTTGTTTTGAAACTGTCCCTTTGGGAAATTGATGTTGAGAAATTCTGAAGAGATTCAAAGAGCAGAGGCTTTGGGTTTGGTTTATCCCCCTGCCCTGTGGTGTGTATGGAGGTGGCTGTATGTCTCTGGGAATCGTGTGGAAGCAGCACTGCCAGGGGCTGCAGCCTGGGCTGGGGACACTGTGGATTCAGACAAGGACATGGATGGCAGGGACTCAGCCCCACGTGCTGCCCTGACTGATGGATTAGTGCCTTCTGCAGCCCCTCTGCAGCACGGATGGCTGTGCTGCTCCTCCAAGACCTTCTGCTGAACATGAAGAACAAGAGGCTGATGGTGCTTGTTGTCACAAAACAGCAAACTTCAGGATTTTCAGGCCCTGGTAAATTCAGATTGGATATTTCCAGAAGGCAGGCTTAAAGCATTGGTACCTAGAGGCGGTGAGAAAGTGCCATGTTCAGCCCTGTACAGCTCAGCTCAGCTGCTGGGGAACACGCGTGCCAGCAGGGCCCTGCTCCATCACTGCTGCCTCACAGGACAGCAGGGAGCAGCTGGATCCTCCCCATCCAGAGCGAGAGCAGAGGGGGAAGCTGTGAAGTGAGCTTGCACATTGTGTGCTGGGTATGGGAGGATCAATGCTGTAGTACCCAAATTCATGATGGAGACACTTCCCAGGGCATCCCAGCTGGGGCAGGAGGCAGGTAAGGAGCCATCCATCTGTGCACGTCACAGCATCACCCTGGAGACCCTCACCAGCCAGCCCAAGCCCCTTTAGGCTTCCCAGCAAACTGATGCCCTCCACAGAGAGAAAACACCTTTTCAAAGGTATTTCAACCCTCATGGGGACTTCCATACAGGATTACAGTTGAGAAAAGGATTTTTTTGATCCCACTAGGAAATTCTGTAGGTCAATTCAAAGCGCAAACCACTTTTACAAGCAGTCCACTTCCCTCTTGGAAGTGATGTGAGCTTGCAGGGCTTTTGAAATCAGTTCCATCATTTCATCTTGTGCTCTGCTGGCCAGAAGTTGCCAAACAGTGTGGCACCTGTCACAGTGGCCACCTCTCAGGCCAGGGACTGCAGCAATACACTTAGAGCTGCAGTTCTAAATCAACACAGTGTCCCAGGTTAAAAAAAACTTGACCAAAACCCCACCATAATGCTGCACTGAGCTATGGTGCAGCAAGAGCTCTTGGAGAAGATGGGCCATGGACTGCAGGTGCAGCACAATGATTTCAGCTATGCTTCCCCATATTCCCAGATCTCCCACATCCAACAGGACTGTGACCCTGCTCTGTTGCTTGATGTTGAGGTTGCTTCTCTAAACTGTCTTTTCTCTCTCTCCCTCCCCTCTCCTGGCAAGGTACCGCACCTTCTTCAGGCCCAAATACAAGATTGGATACAAGACAGTGACCGAGCTGTCCTGGAGGTGCTGCCCAGGCTTCATGGGAGAAGGGTGCCATGACAGCCCGACAGACCAGCCTGGCCTTCTGCCCCAGCATCCCAGCCCTAAAATGCCCCCTGGGCAAAAGATGTTTCCAATGCCCAGACTTCCTCCCTATCCCAAAAGCCACCCTGACCTGTTTCCAGGACCAAAGAAGAATCAATATGGTGAGATCCTCCTCCTGCTTCATGTCCCCAGGTCACCACACCATTGTCATGCACTCGAACCTGCAGGTTCTCTCTGTTCCAGTGCAGAGCAAGAATCTGGCAAAAATTCAGTGGGTGACATGTTTTCCATCAGAGTCCTCACATTTGATTGCTTTGAGGACCAGTTGCTTTTTAAATTTTGTTTCTTTCAAAACATGCAGCTTCAAAATTGCCTTTCCTCATCAACTTAAAGCATTTTCCCATTAATTATGGGGTTGATAGGGGGCACATCAAGATGAAGCTCTCCTGGGCTGTTATCATCACCTGCTGTTGAACTTGGGAACAGAGGGCTGGATCCCAAGAGGAAGGAGGGTTTCCTGATAGCTTAAGGAGAGACGTGGGCTGAGATTTTGCTGAAATGCCAATAACAGAGGGCAGGACACAAGGTTATTATAGGAAAGGACTCAAAGGAGGGAAGTTAAAGGAGCACCAGCCCTCACTGTGCCCTCTCTATTTCTTTCCCTCTGCAGGCAGGAAGCTGCCTGGCCTCTTCGGGGACCGCCTGGATCGGCTGGAGGAGGAGGTGAGGCGCCTGTCCCAGTCCTACGACAGCCTGCACACCATGGTGAGCGGGCTGGGGGACCGCCTGCGGTTGGCCATCCAGGAGGACACCACCAAGATGATCGGCTCCCTAATGAACAGCCCGGGCACGCCAGACTCATCCGTAGGCTTCGGCATCATTCCCGACGGCCTGGTGGATGTGGCAGACAAAGCCGACATGGCCACATACCCTCCCGTAGGGGACATCCTGACCAAAGTGACCGAGGTGAGCGACGTGCTGAAAACCAAGGCAGATCTGCTGCACGAGGTCCAGGGCATGGTCCTGGACCACGACGGACAGATCAAGCACCTGCTGGAATCCGCCCGGCCCTCGCCCCTCACCTCCATCGACCTGCTGGAGGAGTATGTGGACACCAGGCTGAGCAGCCTGCGTGGAGAGCTGCTGGATGGCTTTGAGAAGAAGCTGGGCAAAATCCAGACCACGTGTGATTTCCGCATCCAAGAGGTGCGGCAGCAGTGCGAGGAGGAGAAAGCCGCCAACCTGCGGCTGCAGCAGACGCTGGATGGGAAGGAGCTGGAGATCAAGAAAGAGATCTCTCAGCTGGAGACCCAGATCCAAGGGCTGACGGTGGTGGAAAGCTGCTGCAGCAACCTGGACTACCTCACCGATCGCATGAACATCCTTGAGAAAGGCCTTCACAGCATCTCCGAGTCCCAGAAGAACCTGCACTCACGCCTGGATGGAGAAATCTCCACTGCCACCCTAGGGAACCTCTTTGAAGGGCGCTTCGAGGACCTGGAAGCCAGGCTCAATGCTACAGAGAGGGAAACGGGGAGCTGCTGCTCTGGTATAGAGGACAGCATGAAAGGCACAGTGGTGGCAGAGGTGGATGGCATGAGGACTGCCTTTGAAGACAAAATGCAGACCCTGGAGGACAGGTTCATGACCATCGTGGGGGAGCTGAACAATGTCAGTTCTCCCATGGGCATGGATGGAGCAGTGGTGCCTGTGCTGGAAGGGGAGCTTGCCAGCATGAGGAAACGGACAGATGAGACACTGGAGGCATTGCAGAATCGCCTCATCACCCTGGAGAGCACCTGCTCCTTGGGCTGCACCTCTGCCTCCAAAGATGTGGAGACCTTTCGGACGGAGATCGAGGACTGCCAGAACAAGAACCAGGACCTGCTCCTCCGGATGGACAGCAATTATGACCTCCTGCGCAAGCTAAACGCCACCATCCTGGAGATCCAGCGGCGAATCGAGGAGGAAGCATCAGGGGCTTTGCAAGGGGAGATCACCTTGCTGAAGATCAACCTGAATACTGTGAGCAAGTCTCTGACAGGGCTCAAGGACTCCGTTTCCCAGTACTCGGACACCGTGACACATGTCAACTCCTCACTAGATGAGCATGAGCGGAAGATTGAGGATGAGGTCCACTCCATCCAGGAGAAAGTCAACGACCAAGGTTCCCAGCTTTTCTTCAGCAACCGCCGTGTCCTGAACCTCAAGGGAGACCTGGAGCGACTCAAAGCCAGGATTGTCAGCGACCTGAGCTCCTGCAAGAACGTGGCCCACGGCCTGCAGCAGGAGGTCTCTCAGTTCGACGAGCGGGTGGCGCGGGTGGAGAGCGCCTGCGGCAGGCTGGGGGCCGTCACCGGCAGCCTGGACAACATCAGGGAGGAACTGGAGAAACACACAGGCAGTCTGTGGGACTATATGGACCACATGAACGGGACACTGGCTGCCCACTCTCAGGAAATAACAGGACTGAAGGACAACTTGCTTGACTGCCAAGCCAAGGTCTCTGAGCTGGCGGAGCAGGTCGGAGACTTGGAAGAGAAGGCGGAGAGAAGGCAGCACTAGCTACACTGCCATGCCATGTGTCTTCCTTCTCCTGCTGTGAAGGACAGGATTAAATTATATCACACAGACTCACTCCAATGTGACAACAGTTCTTGGGATAATTTTTTTATGAAAAGCTGCTACATTTTTTTTCCCCTTAATCTTGTTGGTCCCACTTCTTCTTAACTCCACTGTGCTGGTGCTCCCCTCCTGATGCTCAGCAACTGTCCTGACCCTGGCACGGCAGTGTCACTGCCTCCTGGCTGGGGATGTTGCTTTGGATCCTGGGCTGATGACCCCAGAAGGACAATTCAAGAGTAAGCTGGAGGCAGAAACATTATTTTTTCATTTTATTTTTGTGGATTTATCATTTCTTGAAGAATAAAACCCTGTAGTTATCAGCTGAGGAATAGTTTCTCTGACCTAAAGACCACCTGCGTCTTAATCCAGAGACTGAGCAGAGCCAGGGCTCCTTGCAGGGAACAAAACTCACCACAGGAATTGTAGATTTCAAAGAACACACGTATTCACACGTCCCTCCGGGAACTGGCTTCCCTTCCCCGAGATGGCAGCCCTCCTTGTGTATGGTAAATCCATTTATAATGCTCCCTCCTCCATGCAGATGCATATGCCTTATGGAGCATATGAGGGTGTGCATTAGGAAAACACATATGCATATATATATATATATGGTATGTGTATGTATATTTTTGAATGATTCTGTGTCATGGTGCTCATCTGATTCCAGTTTCCTACTGCTGCCCTCATGTCCTTTGCCATATTCCAAAGACCCACACCGAGTACCTAAAAGCTGTGGCAGCAGTGTTTGGAGAGAGCCCCATGGTTCTGGGGGCTGCTGTGCTTTGCAATCCCACTTTGCTGGGCTCTCTGGTTACACCTGGGACTGACATGATGGTTATGGAAAACACGTGTCTTCCCTGAGGAGAGGTGTGTCCATAGGTCTCTGCAGAGACCAGGCTGGGCACAGAGCAGTCCTGTCCTCCAGCTCTGGCTCTCTCCTGTTTTATTGCTTAAGCTGTGAACTCCATCATCTCATCCCAGGCAGGAGAGTTCCAGCTGCGGTAGGGTGAGTGCAGCAGTGGAGGAGCAGGAGCCTGCGTCCTCCTCATGCTCTTCTGATCCCACTGGGATGCCAGTAGCGCTGGGACCAACACCGATGTGGAACAAGGCAGGCCATCTGTGAGAACACCTCTGGAGGCCTGTCCTCATCTCAGAATGAAAAACCCACATCATTTACCCAGCTTGACTCTGGTTTCCCAGAGGAATAGGCAGGCTAGAAAACATTGTCCGTGTTCCTGAGCTGCTCCAGCCTTCTCCTACAGAGCTGTTGCACACAGAATCCACCTCTCCCTAGGAGCCCACCATGAGCACCCTCCGCTGATCTGCCAGTGGGGACTTCATTACTAGGATGAGGAGGAAATTAAAGAGCCTCCATCCAAGTAACTCTGGCACTTTATAGAAGAGGAACATACTTTTCTCTCAGCATTGTAGCTCATGAACCCTCCCAAACCAGCCAGCCTTTGGCTCTCACGCAGTGCCTGTCACCCTCAGCAGGCTGTCCCTGCTCATCGCCATCATTCCCTCCTTGATCCCCCCTGATTGCATGAAGGAGCAGCTCTGTGCTCTGACTAGCACAAATCAGCAGCTGCTTCCAGCAGAGATGCATCTGTGCACCTTTTTTCCCCAGAAAATCTGGGTGAGCTCCTTTAAACATGCTTCCAGTTTAGGGAGGACCACAGGGATCACTGAGTCCAGTAGCCACACCATGTTCCCCTGAGGCAGTAAAAGCTCAGTCCCCTTCCAGAGGAGCACAAGCTGTGGGAGCATAGAGAGGACACATTGCCCCCTCACCACTTGCCCACCCCGGCCAGGTGCTCACAGCACCAGAATTCTCTCTCACTGCTCTGGGCGTTGCTGATTTGGAGCTACCCTCCAGCTGCTGAGACACTTCTCCAGCTGAGGAACAACCTCCTGCTGCCTTTGGGCATCCTGCAAAACAGGCTGTTAGACAACAAAACTTATTTTTTCCTCCAGCCTAAGGAAGGAGTCTCAAGGCAACCCTAAGTACTTTGTGACGGGCCAGGGGAGCCCTCGCCCTGCAGGGGGAGCATCCTGCCTAAGCCCCTTTTCCATCCCCTCACAGCAGGGAGAAAACCAAAGAGAAAACCAAGCCAAGGGCCAGGCTACCCGTTCCCCAGCCAGGGCTGGGTTAGAGTGGGTGAACAGGAACAGCTTCCCCTGAAAAGAGGGAGCCAGAACTGGCCATAACAACACTAGGACAAGGAAGAAGTCTGACCTTCCGGAAGATGGTGCTATGTTTGGACTATTCCTGACTAGTCACTTGAAGCTATGGACAGTTTGTTATTTCAGTTCTCAGCTATTCATGTTTAAAAAATGAAAGGAACTTTGTACAAAATGGGCATTTTTAAAAAATTGCTTGCAGAGTAAGGAAATGCTGCCCATGGGGTTGTGCTTGCATGGGCAGCTTTCTGAAGCAGTTGATAACTGATCCTGTTAAAAGACTGTGTTCTATTGTTTTTTAAACCATGTCTATTTGTTCAGATTTTAAAAGCTGAAAAACTATTTGTACTGGAAAGGAAAAAAATAAAGTATTTCTTGCTGAGGTTTCCAGGATCAAAATGACTTGTATGGCTTCCAGAAGTGGCAGACAAGATGACACACACACAGGGGTCAGGGAGGGAGAAGGTAGACGCCAGACTGGAGGAAGGAGCCCAGCAGTGCTTCTGCCTTTGTTTTACTTTGTAACCTCCCAAGAAGAGAGAGTTGGGGATGCTCAGCCTGGAGAAGAGAGGGCTATGGGGCGGCCTCTCTGCGACTGTGCAGGACTTGAAGGGTCTCTTAGGATGGGGACAGAGTGTTCAACAGGGCCTGTGGTGGGAGGAGAAGGGGGGATGGCTTTCAGCTGCAGGAGGTCAATTTAGGTTGTGTCTTAGAAAACTGGTATTTTACACTAAGGGTGGTGAGGCACAGGCCCAGGCTGTGCACAGAGGCTGTGAATGCCCCATCCCTAGGAACATCCATGGTCAGGCTGGATGAGGCTCCTAGCAACCTGGTCTTGATAGAAGCAGATCCCATCACCCCCAGGACCCACTTGGTAGGATGCTTGAATAAGACCAATTACATATTAGAAAGGACTTGGAGCCTGGCTCCCACTTCTATGCACAGGGCTGCAGCACACAAGAGACAGCCTTGATTAAGGCACTATTTATTATTGGTTTTTGTTCAGAACATGCAAAACCCCAGTATCTTCCATCGACCTTTACAAGTTAGTGGGCAGTTTCAGCTACCAAACTGCAGGTAGCTGGACTGTCTGGAACACTGGTCATATCAAAGGTGGTAATAGCTATGTCAGAGGCTCATCAACAAATACAACAGTGAACAACCACCACCTTTAAAAAAGAGCCAGGCTTTAGAGGAGCTACAAACACCAGAAGAGACTCAACTTTCAGGAAATTGTGTTTAGCAATTGGAGTTTTTATAAAGTCAGAACTCTCTCTTACCCCCTTAGGCTTCCTGCTAAGGGGTGTCATGACCTCTATTACAAGTGCAAAATCCCAAGCAGCAAACAGGGAGGATGAGGTGCATCTGGAGCATTTAGTCCTGGCAAAGGACATGCAGGAGACTCTGGGTCAGGTCTCCACAGGGATGGGGTTAGGGCGAGCCATTCAAGTCATCATCAGGCAGTGGAGGTCTCCAGTAGGCAAAGTGGCTGCGCTCTGAGGACACCAGAGCAGCGCTCTCCCTCTGTCCCACAGGAGGGAAGAAGACCTCCACCAGCTCCGACAGCTCCTCATACCTGTGGGGGTAAGAAAGAAGTTACACTGGGGTCACTGGGTGTTTGTTTGATGCTTCTTTGCATCAAAGCTGGGTCATCCCGAAGATGCAGAGGAATAAACACTTTGCTTACGTTGACTTTTGGTTCTTTGAGAGCTCCTGGATCAGCTCTCCTTTAGGGTTTACTGTGAATATGCGGCTCTCTGGCAGCCCCACTTGCTTGTAAGCGTAGACATCCTGCCCAAGGAAGGCCAGCATGGCATGAGAGCTGCAGGAAGGCACCACCACCCAGCCTGAGCCCTCTCTGCACACCTGGAGACACACTTACATTGGGCCTGTTCCCAAAACCTGCGTAGAAGGGAAACTTTGTAGCAAACAGTTTTCGGATGTCTGTCAAGCAGGGGACCTTGAACACCTCTGGGTTCTTCTCAATCACCTCCCTGCAGAACAAGAGACACATTCACAATGGCATCAGCTGGCCAGGACTGTGGGCACCAAAGCTGTCAGGGGCTCAGGGAAGTGATTTGAAGGGTAAGAGGTTTTGTGCATCAGAAGCTCCACTGTGAAGCTCCAGCAAGGTCAGGCAGCTCCCCTGCTGCCTCCCACAAAAGACATTGTGCACCAAGGAGGGCAGAGCAGTTTAAGGCCAGGACAACCCTCAGGGTCAAGCTGGGGAAGGAGGTGCTGTCCCCAGGGATACAGGAAGTGCAGGAAAAAACAGTACCTGTGGAAGGCAGACAAGAGGCTACTGGGGGAAAGCAGCATGGGGCCCATGGGGAGGCCACAGCCTTGCTCATTGACCCATTTGAGGTAGCCTTTGGTGATGTGGGCCATGCCAATAGCCCTGGCCGAGCAGTAGAGGAACTTGTAGCCATTCCTAGAGAGAACACAGGGAGCCACTCTGAGCTGTGGCTTGGGCAAGGCATTCTCCTGCTCTGAGGAGAAGGAGGTAGCCAAGTACCTGGCCTAAGACCAAATCTTATTGCAGTAAGCAAGGTGGCTCACAAAGAACATGAATCCCTTATCTGGAAATCACGACTAATCCCAATCCTCACCTGCCTCACACTGGGAGCCCCTGCACCACCCTCCGTGCTCGTCCCAGCAGCCACACACACACCCAGCCCAGCTGCACAGCCCCCATTGGTGCTCAGCACCCTCACACAGCACTTTTATCCCACAGCGCTGCCTGTCAATTGTGGAGGGCTGTACCCAGCCCTTGCAGACACCCGGGCGGGGGACAGCTCGGCAGAGGTGGCACCGGGTGGCCAAAGGCAGCCGAGGTGCCGGTCGGGTCCCTGCAATCCCCAGGAGTGCATCCCTCCCATGCTCCTCCCGGGGCCACAAGGAGACATCCACGGGCCTACAGTGCCTCTCAGTGGCCACAGGAGCCAGGCACCAAGCTAGAGGTTCTGCAGGAACTCATTGCTGGTGTCACCACTTGCAGGTGAGTCCCCTGGGCTGTGGGAAGCGATCGCTGGGTGCCCAGAGAGGTACCAGCACCGCAGTGCTGGGGACCACCGTGCCACCTCTCTCAGGTGTGACCTTAGGTGGTCTTGTCTCCTCTGCTATTCAGCTATATGTCCCCAGTAAAGCCTCCTCTGACACACACTCCTTCCAGGGAAGGTAATGCCAGCATCTGCTCCCAGGGGACCCTCTGCTTTCACCCCTCAACATTGCGTAGGCAGCGCAGCCAGCATCAGCCACTACTGACAGCAGATCTGGGCCTGCATCAGCGAGTAAGAAGCCCTGACTCTGACTCAATCAGCTTCCCACTTCCCCTTGAACTCAGCTGACCCAATACCTACTCGTGGATTTTGTGGAAGAGTTTAACAATCCCAGGATGAGTCCAATCTTTACCCAGTTGTGGCAAGATCTGTCCAAGAGCATCGGATCTCAAAGGAAAGGAGGCTGGGTTAGTGTCATCCAACGTGGTGACTGTCCACCCCCACCCCAGTCAGGTTTGTGCTCCCTTCTCCTGCTTATGCAAGCTTTTAAAGGAGACTTTCCCCTAACAGGGGAAAACAAGGATTTGGGGTGGGAGAAAAGCCTTTTACTTGGTGATGGTGCCATCGATGTCTGAGATCACCACTTTTTCGTTCCAGTTCCACAGGTAGATGGTGGCCTCACAGCGGCACGTACCCTGGTACTGAGTTGTCACGCTGAATGCCACCTCATTGGGACCATCCTGCAGATTCAACTTTCCCTGGGGCAGAGGGGCACCAAAAGTGTTACACCAGCACCAGTTCACACCACTTCAAGGCTTGCCAGAGACAAAACTGCCACCCAGCCAGGCCAGAGATGCCAAGACTCTACAGGGTGGCCAACAAGGGCAAAATATTTGGATGTCCTATGAAAAGATGAGGTCAGGAGTAGAGAAATCCCTGTTTAAGGGTTGTCTCACCCCTACACACATGGACAGTGAAGATGGAGGAATAAATACATACAATTTGTTCAGAGGAGAGCCGTAGGGTTTTCCTGAAGGTTGGCAGAGTTTTCTCAGCGGGAGCTTCCACTTCCAACATGTCCCCAGGGTGCTGGGGTTCATTGTCATTGGGTGACTCCTGTTCCTCCTGCCTACACAAAGAAGAGAAGGGGTCAGCCAGAGTCTTAAAAAAGCTTTCTACCCTCTTTTATTAGGCAAACTTAAGAATAATTAGTCACATAGGAGAACAGGAGTATCCAGACTCCAGAAGATGGCCTGGGAGGGAGGCACTCACCTCTGCTGAACAAGGTCACGCCACAGTGTTCCCAGGGTGGCTTTCTCTGTCCTCGGCTGCTGCTGCAGGCAGAGAGGGGTGTGCTGGTTCTGGTTAATTTTCTTTACAGTGACTGGTATGGAGCTGTGTATGGACTGGATTTGGGCTCAACACAGTGTTGGATAACAGAGCTGTTTCTGTTATTGCTGAGCAGTGCTTGCACAGAGCTAAGAGCAAGAGCATCGGCTGCTTTGCTTGTCTTCCAGTTGGAACAGAATGCCAAAAGAGGTATCACTGCAGTCCCTGCCTTCACAGGGACACTGCTGATGGAAGAGGAAGCACAGCCTGATGCTGTGGTGGGGCAGGGAGACCAGCAAGCACACATGGTGCCCAGGGACCTGGCATGACAGGTACACAGCAGGAGGTCTCACCACTACAAGCTCCACATTACTGCATTACCAGGTGCTGCTCTGCTGCTCAGGCATTAACAGACCAAAGGGGACAGGTAGCAACCTTAAGAAGTCATCTCATCAGGTCCTGGATGTCCTCATAGTCAACCTCAGGCCATCCCCCAGACCCTGCTCCCACCCTGGCCAGCCAGCAGAATGATGTCTGTCCCCTGGGGACATGGCTGTCATACCCACTGCTGCAAACACACCTCCTCTGTTGGGAATTCTCTCCTCCTCCAGGAGAACCAGTATCTTCTGTCTTTCTTGGGCATCTTCTCTTTCACCAGTTCATCGATGACGCTCTGTGAACATGGCAGAACATGGGATGAGGTCATTCCTCAGCCTAAGCCCTGCTGAGAATCATAGCCAGTAAATGTGTTGTACCACTGACCTCAGGAATGTTCCTCTGGAAAGCCTGCAGGGCCAGGACTATGGGACCAGCCACTTCCCAGTTGTAATACCTGGAAAAAGCAAGAGGGATGAGTACATTACCATCCTGCAGCATGGGCAGGTCCTACAACTACTTTGGTACAATCATGCTCTGGGATGGAGTCACATTCCTACAGGAGGGTTTCCACAGGGACAAAGGGGCCATGCTGTCCATTGTGGGATGAAGCAGCAGGAAGAGTAGGCCACTCACTTCTTGTTGATCATTATCACCAGGTTTGGGTCACTGATGAGCCTTGGATTCTCAGCAAACTGCTGGTAGGAGACCATGTGTTCTGTGAACTTTTCTGGTGGGATAGAGGCTGTGTCATGCCATTGGAGGATAGAAAGGATTTCAGGGCTGCAGATTGCCCCTCTCCTCCTACCTACCATGAGAGATCTGTTGCTCCCTGAGGCCCCCGCACAGTGACAGAGCAACTGTGGGCATCGAGTCAGAGTCCATGGGGCTGTTGGCAGGCAAGGTGCATGGCAGCTGGATATACAGAGGGTTGCTGGAGTCTGTCACAGAACTCCAACTCTGTTCTGTGTCACTGCCAGCAAGGGAAGAAATGGAGTGACATCAGAGAATAGCTTTAAACAAGGCCTCCATCCTTTGTGCCAGGGAATTGCTCAAAAATGTCTGAGCTTGGCCAGCTGGGGCAACTCATACCTCTCAGCCAAATAGAGAGCCACTGGCTTCTTGCTCGGATCAGAGAAGTCTTCCAGATAAATGGCTCTGGGACCCAAGTGAGGACTTCTTTTGATGGATCCTCAATGCATAGACAGAAGAGAGAGAGCTTAGTTGAATCACCTTTCCAATCACCCCAGCATTTATCAAGAAAACCAACAGCATTTTCCTCACATCCATGTACCATACAAACAGGGCAAACATTGTCCTACTGGAGAAACTGCAATAAGTCAACAGCAACAGAAGTGCCTCAAGACACTTGCACTAGCATGATCCTTAAATACACTGTGAAGGAGGGCACAGAAATGCTTCTCTATGATTTTCCCTGACTTGGCAAGCTCAGGATGAAGACACAAGTCAGGCCAGGTGCTGTCTGACACTTGAAATTCAGATATGGCCTGTACTGCTGAAAAATCTTTTAAGTATGCAAAAGCAGAGACATTAAAGAATGGACTTCAGGGAACATAAGGCACGAAAGCCTTCCTGGGAGCTGGGTGGTCACTGAAAGGTGGACACCTAAGGCATGTCTCTTCAAAGCAAAGGAGCTGGTAGCACACAGAGAAGGCAAAGCAAACACACCACACCTGGAAGTCATGGAATTACACTGAAGGGACAACCCAGGGACTCATCTGAGTCAGACACATCTGCAGGCTCAAGCACCACTTCAAGCAGCACCAGTGACCCTCTCACCTTGCATCCTCTGCCTCTCCAGCTGGGACGCGGGGCTTTCTGAGCCCGTCTGCCTTGGAGCAGTGGCTCTCTCAAAGTGCTCCACACCTGGCTGAACCTCTGGCACAACATTCACATCTCCCTTCTGTTTCTCTTGTGGGACTGAGGAGGCCCCCAAAAATCTCTTTACCCTGACAGCACGGAGGATGTCCTTCAGCCTGGAGATGCTGTTCCCAGCCTGGGATGCAAGTGTTGGCTCAGTTGCAGAGGCAGACAAGGAATGGGGCATGTCCTGAGGTTCTGCTGGGCTTGAATCCCTTCCTGGATGTTCAGAGGTGGCAACAAGAGGAGTTGCCTCATGCACTGGGACCCGTGTTGCAGAGCTGGTGGTTGCTGCAGCAGCAGTGATCTTTGTGGACTTGGCTGGTTTAACTTTCACCAATTTATTCACCTCAAGGGAACCAGAAGAACAGGTTTGAGGGTGGGAAGTTGCCCAAAGCATCACACAGAAGAGGACAACTTCTCTAAGGCTGCCTGGCCACAGCCTCCTCTGCTTTCTTCAGGTCTTTTGGACACCCATTCCCAGCAAAAGAGCAAGAGCAGAGACTTACCTGAGGGAGCCTTCCCCAGGTCCACTTCATGCGGGATTCAGCCCCTAGAGAAAAGCTTTCCCGTGGTTTGATCTCCAGTTCAGAATCACTTTTGGGAGAAGACTGATGGCTTGGCATGAAGCTGCAGGAAGAGAAGGTGATGTGGGGCCTCACCTACACTGCATCCCCATGCTCTCCTATCAGTGCAAGGACATTTAGGGCCAAGAACCCTGTAAGGCTGGTTTCCTATAAAGTCACTTCTACCCTATAAGACTGTCACTCCTAAAGGACCAAGATCTATGGAAGCTGAGGCCCAAGGAAGCAAAGTGCTATGCCAGTAGTTGCTCAGAGCAGCTCATCAGCAGACAACCCTGTGCACACAGGCTTCTCACACCTGTGACCACAGACACAAGTGTCCCTTGCGGTCTCTGAGCTTTCCTCCAGCTACAGGATATCAAGCTAGGAGAACTCTCCTCTCCTGACACCTCCAAGTCACCTTTCCATACCTCCTTCCCTGCCATGGGGCATATGCCCTGTCCTCACCAGAGCTGAGCAGAACACCTTGGCTCTGCCTGTTACCTGTTCCCTTCGAGCCTCTCCCCGTCGGAGTATGGGTGTATCTCTTGGGGCTGCAACGACCCAGTTACTTCAAGGCGATCAGCAAAGGACGAACGTGCTGCATCACTGCAAAGGAGGAAAGAGAGGGAACTTGTGCTGCATCGCTGCAAAGGAGGAAAGAGAGGGAACTTGTGCTGCATCACTGCAAAGGAGGAAAGAGAGGGAACTTGTGCTGCATCACTGCAAAGGAGGAAAGAGAGGGAACTTGTGCTACTCTCAAGCAGCAGCCTCCTCTCCAGAGAGCTGGTAATGCCCAGTTTCACCATTCCCCCTGGCCTTTTAGTCCACAGGAGACTGGGCTCCAACTTGCGAACACTTTCCCCCTGTGTCAGTACTGCTAGGCATCACCAAATGAACCCAGAGGCTTGACCTACTGCATAACCCTGCCCAGACCAAGCAGCTCACCTTGGGGCTGGCAGCTCTTTTTTGATCTCATCACTGCTGTCAGAATCCGAGTCCAACATCTCCTTCTTCCTGGGCCTTCTCCTGCGTCGCCTCCTCTTGCGCAGGATCACTCCAGCTCTGGAGACCTCCAGCCCATAGGAGGGTTGAACAACTTCCTGTGGGTCCCAGTCCTTGCAGATGGGGGATGTGCAGAGGAAGAAGGGGATGCTGTCCTGGAACAGGGATGGGGCAGAGCCCATTAGCTCCCTCCAGCACACTCCTTTTCAGCCTAGCGCTCCTTGCTCTCTATGAAGCATACTATGGAACAGCACAATCAACACCACCAAACCCTCAGCTCAGGGGTGATTTTGTGGCCCGGCCTAAAAGGAAAGGATTTGTACCTACCACATGTGAATAAAAGAATATTAGGGTGATCCAGACACAAACTAAAGACATCCTTAACATGGGCAAGGAGAGACAGGCAGAAGATGGCACCACAAGACCAGAATTACCAAGGCTGCAAATGGGATTTGACTCCAGAGCCCTTTCCTACTTCCAAACCCAGCCCAAGCCAGCAGTGACCACAAGTATGCCTGAGAGAAGAGCTGCCATGATTTCTGGAAGCCACAGCTAGTCTCATCCCACTTCCCATTGGAGCAGGCAGCCTGCCACAGCATCTGTCTCATTCTCATCCCTGCCACAAGATCCCCTGAGAGGCCAAGCTCCAAGATATCCACCTGTCTGGCCAGCAGCCATGCCCATTGATGGAGACCAGTCTGGGATGCAGATATTTGGTCTAATACTCCCTCAGGGTGCTCCACCACATGGGTTGCAAGGTCCTTTGAGCAGGAACCTTTCCAGACAAAGAAAACATCAGATGGGACAATGGAGTCACTCTGGAGAAGAACAGCATTCCAAAACTGGTCATTCTAACTCAACACTGCACTTCCAGGGAGTCACACCAGGACACAGACATGCAGCACCTCCTCATAACCAACCTTATGCTCCTCTATCTCCTCGACAAAGAAGGCCTCTCCGTTGTCTCCCAGCTTCATGCGCAGGTCCACAGGCTTTCCGTTGATTTCAATGTCAACCTAGCAAGGGACAGAAGCAGCCTGTCCATCTGAGCCCCCTCATCCACTGGAGCACAAGGGCACTTCCAGATGGAGGGGATGGGTTGAGGTTGCTCACAGGGCTGACAGCTACACAGCCTTTGAGGAAAGGGACCTCTCCCAATTTTCCTAGAGAGCACATTCCTCCCTGGAAATGGATGGGCTCCATTTGGGGTCATCCCCTCAAAAACTTGGCAACCCTTTCAGTGGGCTCCCATTCCCCTCAAACAAAGTTTTTCCATAACCTGTGGGTTATAGAAGATCCTGGGTCTGGAGACACTGAAGGAAGGAAGTGTAGCCCCAGGGCAGGCACCACTTACCACCTTCTCCTTGGAGTGCAGCACCCCCAGCTTCCCAAAGCGCACATGAAATGGGGAGCACTTGAAGGAGTTGTCGGGCTGCCTCACCACGATCACATCGATGCAGCCCGACAGGTTGGTGGGGTTCAGATCATGGTACAGATTCTTCACCGTGACAAAGACGTTCTCAGCCAGGTTCCCCACATAGTTCATGGTTTGAGACTGCAAGCGAGAGACACGAATAGACCTAGGTAGGAGAAGAGAACTGCAGCAACTAAAGGCAATGTGAGTTTAGTGTAGGAGAGTCACGTCATGGCTGCAACACAGCCCCATCATGGGGACAGGTAAGCCTCTAGAGAAACTGAGGCAAACACCTGAGGGCTTTGACGAAGATCAGCCAGGGCCTCTGTGGGCACCAGAAAACAGGACAGAAGCCAGAACATGAGTTATTGCATCAGCATAGAGGAGAGATGTCCTTGCCATTGGGATACACCATCACATTTCCTCCTTGAGAGGGCAAATACAACCTCACAGCAACACCGCAGTCAAGCTGTCAACATCCCATTCAAACAAGAACTGGGCTGGCAGGAAACCTCCTGTCCTGCACTTAGAAATTCCCAAACGACTTATGGCAGAGAGGTGGGAAGTCCGAACTGCTCTATACACCACACACTCACTTCCAATAAAGTCCAAATCTAACATTTGCCACTCAGAAGGAAAGGCATCCCACTTAGGCATTGCAGAAATGGCCAGACATGGCTCCTGTACAAGCCAGAACTCCTGTGCTGGGCAGCACGGCCAGGTGATGGTGTAGTGTCCCCAGGGACTCTCAGCACAGCACCCAGTGCACGCTCATCCTAAAGGGCAGCTGGGGGGAATTGGTTCCTTACCCAAAGGGATGATGACAAGCATGTGCCACGCAACAAGCCCTCTGCCCCAGCAGGTATCTCCGATCCGTTTTGCATAAACTCAGCCCTGTCCCATTCCCAGACATCCCTCCTGGAAGGCAGTCTGAGAAGGCTGATGTGGTTCCCGCTCCATGCCCTGTCCCCCACATCTCCCTGGCAGCCAGGAGTAAGCCCAAATCCCAGATCCTCTCTGGAGGATGACAGCAGGGAAGTGCTAGCCAGCTCCCGAAGCTTCGGTGGTTCCATCAGCTCTGCTGTGAGCGGGGCTCGGATCACGGGGCCTCTCATCAACCTGCTGAGCCCAGCTTTCCCAGGCATTGCTGCCGGGGCAGGCAGCCCTCCAGCTGCTTTCCCTGCCTTGCCAGAGGACCTGGCAGCAAACGGGAGACAGCTCCTCTCTGCACATGGGGGCAGATTTGGAGAGGAGGAATGATCAGACTGACCTGGATGCTCCCCGGGCAGCACTTACGAGCTTCCAGTTGAGATATACATTGACACAGACCTGAAAAGTGCATAGGGAAAGTCCTGGACAGAGAAATCCCATAGGATTTGGGGTGTGGGCTTGGAAATTATCCCCAGATATGATGGACTGAGCACCACCTTCATGGTGAATGCAGGGTGCAAGAGCTCTACACAACACTGCAGCCACACAGCAGAACAAGTGCCAGGGCCATGTCCCCTCTGCAGAGCCGCTGTCCCTCCTTGCCTCAATGGGCAGCTGCCCACTCCCCAAGCATCTCATTGCTGGGGACTGCATGGCTATGGTACAGTTTTCAGCTCAGTAAATTTAAATTCCTGTGGGTCTCACCTGGGACAGCTTGAGGAAGGCAGGGAACGGAGAGAAAGAGGCTTTTCCCTGCAGGCCTCGGCCTCACCATGGATGGAGCAGGCCTGTCAGGGAGGTGAAGGGTAGGTTACAGTTTGGAGAGACATTAATAGGCAGACAGGACAAAAGAAATGGTCTTCAAGTCATATTCAATAAATAAATCCTCTAGAGGAATGGAGCATCTCCAGCCCTCAGCCCCCAAAGCTGCCAGGATCACAGCCCTCCGCCATGCAGCTCTTGTGGAGGATGAAGGAGACAGTCCTCCCCTGCCAACAGCTCCCATTAACCTCCAGACCCAAAGAGCCGCCCAAAATAAACCAGGTGCTTTACTGACACCAGTGTGCTTTGCTCCTGGGCCACCCTGCCAGCAGCACACCCTGCCCACACCCACACCCACACCCGCACCCACAGCCGCGCTCCCATCCATCGCACGCTGCAAACCAACAGGGCCTTCTCCGTTACCGGGGCAGCTGCTGAGCCTCAGCACCTCCTCGACTTCGGGGCAAAACTAAACCCCGTGGTTGCTGTGTGCCGGCAGCAGCACTCAGCCTCAGCTCCTCCTCTCCCTGCCGCTTGCTTCCTCTCACCTGGGCGAGGGGAGGGCCCGTCTCCAGGCAGCCCCAGGCTGCGCACCCTGCCTCCCGCTGGGCCTCTGAGGGCCCGGCCGGCCGGCCGTGCCTCTGGGGTGGCAGCGGCACCTGCCGCTCGTCCAACTGCCCCTTTGCTCCTGCAGCCCCGGGCACAGCTGCCTTGTGCCCGTGGAGACCCTTGCTTCTCCAACGCACCGTCCTGCAAGGACACGGTGAAGCCTTAATGAGACATAAAGGGTGGCCAAACTTCAAGGGTTATCCTCTGGCCTGCATCGTCTCCATGGGAAAAGAGGGCACGGTGAAAGGAGAGCACATAAAGGAGACAGGAAAATTGATGCTCTCCAGATCTCAGGGAGCCTGAGAGCAGTGGGGAAGTGATGTGGGAATAGCTGGATGGACTCAGGTGAGAAACTGAGGTGGTGGGGCTTTTTTGTGGCTCCCAAAAAGTGCATTGACTCCCACCATACTATAACTCCAGGGCAGGGATGTGGCTGGTGTGAGCTTTGTCCTGTATTTACCTGACTTCTGTGCTGGTGGTTCCGCAGCAGCCTCTCTGATGGGTTTTGGAGTGGTGGGGATTGAGTGGTGGCACTTTAAGGATGGAGGCTCTCCATCACATCGCTCATGGAGCTGACATTGTGCTGTGAGGGCAGGGAAGCACCAAAGATCAAGGGTGGCTGCTTAGGACATCTTTAGACCCTAAGAAGAAGGATCCAAAGCTTGTTGGTCCCAGATGATGGGCTGATCTGCACAAATGCCACAGCTCATTCCCAGGCAAGCCCTCTCAGCACCCAGGGCCTCACTTTCCTCAGCTATGCTGCTGGCAACTGGAGGCACAGACATCCCCCCTGTGCCTGTCCAGTGCCAAGCATGGCCTGGGCACACGATCCCAGTCCCAACACGGGAACTTTCCTGAAGGCTGTGGCAAATCTGCTGAGGAATGAAGCTTATTTTCCAGCAGCTTAGTCTTCTGAGAGCTCTGGCCCTCAGTGAAATTGGACTGAAAGCAGCTATTGTGTATGGCCTGGCATGGCTGCAGTCCCTGAGGAGGGTGCGCTGGCACTGCAGGGCAGGCAGCTGCCACCAAACTCCACAGCCCATGGCCAGGTCACTGGGCATGTCTGCCCAGCAGGGAGGAATCTGCTGGAACCTCCGTCAGACAGCTTGGGTGTGACATTTCAGGTGATGTCCTTAGACTGGTGCTTGCTGATTCTGCTGGAGTGGGTCTCACCCAGGGCAGGGGGTTACAACCTGCAAGCCCTGAGCGTGTAACACAAACCCCAGGGCTGGAACACAAAAGCAAGGACAGATTTCAATGCAGATATCAATGCAGATGGCTGCTAACTGGGGGGACTGCAAATGCCTGGTAACTGGTAAAAAATGCTGCAGAAGACATTCAACAAAGGACATCTGAGCACAGGACACCATTTCTTCCTCAGCCAGCTGAGTGCATCCGCAGATGAACACGGAGAAGGAACAAAATGCCAGCAGGAGCAAGCGGACAGCTCAGCCTTGCTGTGGCTCCAAGCCCCCACCTCTGAACAAAGGGATGAGCTCTGGACACAGGGATGAGCTCCTGGCACTTGAGAACCCTGCAGAAGTACAGACCCCATCACTTACCTCCAAGGCTCCTTGCCCAGCTGGTTTTCCCCACCAATCTGTACCCCTGGTTTCTGACACACTAACCTTTGCTTGTGCCCCCATGCCCCTGCAGCAGATCCCCAGCTGTACCATGGCTGTTCTGAGTAATGGCTATTCCTCTCTGCATCTTTTCCTGCAATCCAGGCTTTTACTTCCCTCTCCTTTCCTTCTTTCTCCTCCAAAGAGCTTAGAACACTTTTAATTGCTGTGGTAATTTTTTGCATAGCCATAAAATCATCCTTGGTTCCTGCCAGCTGCTTTTCATACTTTCTCTTACTCTCCTTTCCTCTTTTTTGGAAGGTGAGCCTTGCAGATCCATCCCTCCTTGTGCTTGTAACTCTGCACCCCCCAATTTCTCTGCAAATCTTGTGCATCCTCCCCCAGGAGCTGCTCCATCAGGGAAAAGTTTCTTTCCCCTTTTGGGAACTCCACAACCCACAGATGTTTGCAATGTGCCTTTGCATAACAAGACAGATTTCTTTATTAGTCAACTGAGATGCAATATTTTCATCTCCTTGCATTCCAAAAAGCTCCCAGGCACATCCAACCTGGCAGCTCTTGTCCTGCATCCCAGCACTCCCCATCCTTTCTGGATGGCAGCCTTCACCCCTAATGAGGCACCTCTGCCTTGTGGGCTGCCCATACATCCACTGACTGTTGTGCTGAAAGCCCTACACCCTGAGATCCTGGGCTTCTCTAGGAAAACTCCATCCATCCATCCATCCATCCATCCATCCATCCATCCATCCATCCATCCGCTTTGCAGTTGGGAGCGCCAACAAACTGCCTAGGAGCCTTCTAAATTTTCCTCTCTCCCAAAAAGCAAGTTATGTCTTTGGTCACAGGGTGGGAGAGTGGACAAGCTGTGTCAAAAAGATGGGCTTCTTCTTCCCCCTCTTCACATTTTGACAGCTGCTGCAGCCCAGCCAGGTCACAGCCAATTCTCCAGCTGCCTCCAAGGTGGGAGTTCATGAGGGGTTTGCCTCCTCCCTTGACCAATACATTATTTCTCTGGGATTTTCCCAGCTGTTTGATTTAATATTTGAGCTGCCTGGGATGCTCTCCTTGGATCCTGCCTTGCTCCATGCCTTTTCACAGGCCTGAAATGTCTGCAGGGAGGTCAGACAATCCAGCAGTGAGGCAGACTCGAGGAGCTGGCCAACCCAGCTGCCTTCATGCTGGCTGAGACCTGACACAGCTCAGCTCCCAGAGATGCTGCAGAGGACAGGAGGGGAACCAAGCTGACTAAAAAAGGGTCTTTGCTTTTCAGACAAGCAAAGCTGGGACTGGAACAGGAGAAATCCCCCCAGCTGTGGGGCTCAGCCAGTAGCTGGGGACACCAGTACTATTTGATGGCTAGAAGCCCATGCTGCAAACCCCTGCAGCATCTGAATCCTCTTTTCACCCCAGAGCCAGGAAGCTGTGTTCTCCTGTTTCCTTTCCCACACCAGAAAGATGCTCCAAAACCTCACTGTTCTGTGGCACAATCCTCTGATGACCACTAGCCTGCCTCTGCTGTCTTTACCTTCACCACTGTCCCCTTTACATGGGGGTTTCCTGAGATGCTGGCAAAATCCAGGCAGCAGCCAGGCAGGCTGAGGCACGGCTGTAAGGATGCCTTTTCCTGAGTGCTGTGCACTGAGCAGGATGCTGCAGGCACCACGGGTCTGGTGAGGGATGGCCAGAGCCGTGGGGCTGGGTGACAGCAGTCAATCAACCCATCAGGTCCAAGGTCCTTGTGCCAGGCAGCTCCCAGGAGCAGCTGCCTGCTGCTGGCAGGGTTTTCATCCCTGACTGACATTCCTCTGCTGTGACCCTCCAGGGAATCCCTGCCAGACACTGGGATGTGAAAGGGCTTTCTCATTACCATGGCCCCTTCTCCCAGCAGGGAGAATCAGCATTTTAAGAGGAGGGGGAGATTCAGGAAGGTTGGCAAAGCTTCCTGACCCTCAGCTGACTGGGCTGGGGCTCCCATTTCCTTTCCTGGATCAACAAAGAGCTCCAGAGGCTTGTGAAAGGAGTGATTCAGCAAAACAGGATGAGAGGAGAGGCAGAAACACCAAGTCAGCACAGCTGGATGGGGTCAAATTCCCATCCTGTGAAAGCCATGGGGAGCAAGGCCCAGGTGTCCTACTCCCTCAGGCATAGGGACAACTCCTGAAAGTCCAGCTGTTCTGGATACCAGCCCTGGAGTCAGGAATACAACAGGAAAACAGTGTTGTTGGTTTTGTTTTTTCATTCCCATTCCCAGAAAGATCAAGTCAGACTGGCCTGGCATGCAATGGAGTGGGTGGGAAAGCCATTTTGCCTGAAGAGGAGGAAATGCCATCCTCAGTCCCCAATCACAAGCATTGAAAAAGCTGAATTACAGCAGCAGGACTGGTTTAAACCATCCATTCTGGTTTAAAAACATGCTCTGCTGATTTGGCTCCTAGTTTCTGACCTGTTGGAAGTTCACATTTCTTCTGTAAACACAAAGGGTTCAAGCTTACTTAATAAAAAAACCCCAGAAAGCTGCAATTCCCACGCAGTTGTGTGGCTCCAAGAGCCAGGGCTTGCAGAGAAATCCAGCAATACCCTCAGACTGGGAGAGCTGAGAGCCCTGTGCAAAACACCGTCCTGAAAAATGAAGTCTCTGAACTGAGAGCCCTCAGCTTTTGTGTCCCAACTCCCAACAATCCAGCCAGGACACGCATTCTAAAGCCAGTAGCTTTAGATAAGCAATATATTTACATCAGTGTAACTGTGAGCAGAGCCTGACCATCAGCACCGAATCCAGGAAAAGTGAGATAATGTGCACATTTAGGCAACTGGAAAATCTTTTATCTTTTGTCCAAAGCCGGTGTCTGATTTCAAGACAAGATCTTTCCAAGACACACTTTATTTAAAGGAACTAGTTGGTGCTCGGTTCGATTCCTGACCTGCTCACAGCAGGCTGGGAGTGACGCTGCCAAAGCCTTGGGGTGCAGCGGTTTGGGCACCCCAAGCACCTCTCCAGTCCGGGGAGTGCCAGGGGGGCAGAGAGCAGCTCAGGGGTCCAGCTCACCCCTGAGCCCCCGCCCGCAGCAGCTTCCCTTCCTCCCCGGGTGGGACAGTCCCACCTGCCGGGGGACAGCGGCTGGGAAAGGGAAGGGTCTGGGGGCTTCCAGCCACCCAACCATCCATGCCGGGTCCGCTGCCCTGGGCGCCTGCAGGGCTGCCCGCCCCGAGCCGCCCGCGGCTCTTGACAACGCTGACGGAGGCCGCGGACCGAGCGGACTCGTCGCCCTCCTCCGGCTCCAGCGGAGCCCCGCGCCGCCGGGCCGGTTCAGCTCCCTGCGGGGAGCGGCAGAGCGGCGAGGACAGCGGGGCCGGTGTGCGCCGCGCCGTGCCCGGCCCCGGCCGCACGCTCCTCATCACCCTCCCCGTGTTCGGGGCTGCTCCCCGGGACGCGCACCCCACGGGTGCGCCGCACGCCCCGGTGCCCGCTCCCGGTCCAGATCCCAGTCCCGGTGCCCAGTCCCGATCCCAGTCCCGGTGAGCGATCCCGTTCCAGATCCCAGTCCCGGTGCCCTGTCCCGATCCCAGTCCCGGTGCCCTGTCCCCATCCCAGTCCCGGTGAGCGATCCCATTCCAGATCCCAGTCCCGGTGCCCTGTCCCGATCCCAGTCCCGGTGACCGATCCCGTTCCAGATCCCAGTTTCGGAGCCCTGTCCAGATCCCAGTTTCGGTGCCCTGTCCCGATCCCTGTCCAGATCCCAGTCCCGGTGACCAGTCCCGATCCCGGTCCAGATCCCAGACCCACTGACCAACCCCGATCCCAGTCCCGGTACCCGGTGCCGGTCCCGGGACTGCCCCGACCCACCCGGGTGTCCCCGCGCGCACGCGCGCTCCGGCCGGCTGCGGTGACGTCAGCGCCCCCCCGCCCGGCGATGGAGCCCGGCTGATGCCGGTGTGTGTCGCGCCCGCCCGCCCCGCGCTCCCCCCGCCG